>NC_068415.1:6010301-6265301 GCF_023724105.1 Carassius gibelio
CTAGAAGATTTAGTTTCATTTGAGTTATATGCACATTCAAATAACAGCGAGTTGAAACGTACAGAACACACAGGCAGAAATGTGGCTAGAGGCCAAAATGGGTTCCATGGCCAATAAGCAGCCATCTACAGCAACCATTTTTTTTCTTTGATTTTCTTTTCTTTACGATTCTAGCAGGATTGAATTTTAATACAAAATTATTTTAATACACAGATATGGAATATTTTTGTGCATGCATTGTTGTTCTGTGATGTAATGGCTCTTTCAGAATTGTATACATATAATTTTATGTAGAGTTTTGAATTTTATTTATGTCACTTTATGTATAGTTATTTCCGTTCCTTTGATTAAAAAAAAATAAAAAGTAAAATTATTAAATCACGGTTTAAGATAGAAATATTCACAAAATGCCTGATTAAAAGAGATCAACTTATTATATTTTTTATAAACAGTTTATTTATTTTGGTTTTAGTACAATGACAACATAAAATAACATTTTCATTAAAAATTATATATAACAACCAAAAATAATCAAAATGGATGCCCTGGAGGTACTGTATGGTGAGCGTGATTCCTCGAAGTACAACATGTTCCTGGATCAACATCCTTGTTGATCCTGGAACAACATTCCAATCAGTCAATCAGAATAGAGATATACCTTCAGGGTTAGGGGTTTCTACACACTTGTTAAGCAGCTATCATTTCACACTGATTTTAGGAATAAATTATGTGTAGGGTTAGGTTTAGGGGTAGGGATTGGGTTATGTTTTGGACAATAAAGTTATTGTCCAAAACTATGTTTTGGACAATAAAGTTGATCCAGGAACATGTCTTACTTGGCAGAATCACGGTGACCTTAAGCAGATGGTGGGCCAGACAAATTTTGCTATCTCGGAATGCCTCTAAATGGCCATTGCATTTCAAAAGCTTTTGAGAATTGTGCGTGATTGTTGTGATGTGCAGCACTGTATAAACGTGGAATTGGGCTACTTTAACACGGTTGCCGTGGGTTGTTTTTGATGTCCATGGGTTGAAGCGACCCCAATAACTTCATATTTAGCCCCTGGAGTGTGCATTTACCAGGGGATCCCCGCCTAAAAAAAAAAAAAAACCCTGTATTTTACACCCTGGAGCATGTTTTTACTGGGGAACCCACCACGAAATGCGATTGGGCAGGTTTTGTTGTGAAAACCTGGCAACCCTGGCACCAGCCAAAGGGCAAATGCAGATTTGATTTTAGCAGTTGTTAACGTGCCACACTGAACCCAATCTCGGCTGTTTTTTTGTCTTTTGAAAGCTGCATTCAAAATCCACTTGGCTCAAAAATCTGAGGGGGCACATGAGAATGGGCATTACGCCACTGTTTGGGGGTTAATTTTTTCATCTGACACAGACAAGTAAAATAAAATTGTCGGTTTTAACTATTTAATATCTTGGTAGAGCGAACATTCAGCAAACATTCAGATGTAGCTAATGTACATTTTTGTGAACACACCCACTTTTGACCCAGAAATTAGATGCTAATTGGTAAAAATTAGCCTTTTTACATGAAAATGCAATACCATTCAAAAGATTGGTATGGTATGATATTATTATTATTATTTTTTTTGAAAGAAGTCTTTTATGCTCACCAAGGCTGCATTTTGTCACTCAGAACTGGATCTATCTGGAAGCAGTTTTCTTTACTCAAAATAAACTCAGGTACACACTTTTCAGGGTCTTGGGAAACAAAACATGATAAACAGAACCACCACTATAAAAAACTAAACAAAACAAAAGACAAAATCTGTAAAGACTAACTGAAGATGAGAACTTAATGCCTCCTTGCTACAAACAAACAATAATTACCTTCAAATATAGAAAAAATCTTGCTGACCCAAAATTTTTAACAGCAATGTTTATATTATAGCCTTTATATTATAGGGGTTCCTAGCATTAGAAATATTGAAAACCCATTCTAAAAAGAGCGATCCCGTTTCTAAGCTATTTTATTAGGGGGCAAGCATTGACTTCAAGTTTATGTACACCTGAATGTTTCTGTGTTTGCGCAATGCTCTCTCTCTCTCTATAAGTGATGTGTGGGTTTGTGTGTGTCAGTGAAAGCAGTGCATTAATATAAAACGGTGATCAAACTGACATCGAATGGTTTTAATGCATACCTGCCAGCCAAGCAAAATCAAGTATTCACACAGGCCATGGTATATTGGGAGTGAAATAGCACAAAAAATTTAACTTGAACAGTTTTGCCTTCTCTTTGATATTTGTCACTTTATTTTGCCTTTTTTGAACACTATGGAAATGTGATATTCATCTTTCTAACTTGTAGGTCTTCATTGGGTAAATATTGGAACATTTGAATCAATAAGTAAACATCCAGGCTCTCCCATTTGCCAATGCTTTGACTGCTAATTTGGCTAGAATCAATCAAACCGGCTTGTATTTAGACACATGATCTGTATCTTCCAGCAGCTGTTGCTTGAATGGAACAAAAAATTTGAAAAACAATGCAAATGGCTATTTTTCACATTCTGACAAGAACAATATAGAAACTGTAATCGTTTAAAATTTTCTCTGTGAATGTTAGAATGCTTTGGTCTGCTTTGGATCTTATAGTAAAATGCTCTATGTTTTTTTTGACTCCTCGTTACAAATGGGGCTTCCTTCTGACTGTTGTTGTGGTATCTCGCCACGTCCCTACATCTGTTTGCTCGGCAGCATTTCAAAGTCAGAGGCAACCAGCTGTTACCATCATCTTCAGCGAAGATGTTGTCCACAAGCTGTATCTATTCTAATCTGGACTGATTACATGGTGATTAGAATGCAGGACTTTAACTCGGTCCACTAACTGAGAGCCCAATAGCATCAACAAAAGCCAGACTGTCCATTTGTCCTGCAGCTGGATGAGCTGGAGGGAGATTCTTCTTCCTCCTGGAACTGAAGAGCAGGTGCAATCATGCAAGCAGAATATAAATATGTTTCTAATGATCTTCAAAAACTTTTCATCTTTTTCATCTTGGGTGTACTAGAATATGTTGACATACTTTAATGTTGAAAAAAATTTTTTTTTCAAATACTGTACAATATTGGAGGTCCTCTATGCCCTACCTCTCTCAAACGGGTCATTTTCTACAAAGTCCCCCCTTCGGACAAGCACAGTCTGCTCTGATTGGCCAACTGATCCAGTGCATTGTGATTGGTAAATTGGATTTGAGACTTTAGTCTTTGCAACTTTACAGACCTTCTTTATGCACCAAGAGCTTGTAACACTCCAAAGAGAAAGGAAAAACAAATTTGAAAACAAATTGTTGGCAAATGTTTTTGAGTAGAGGTTTGATCTCGTATCTACCTAATGTGAGAGTCTGCAATAATGCGGTTTGACCAGTGTGGCGCTGTAGCGCAAGACTGTATTACAGCTCTCCTGATTCAGTTCAAAAGAAGACAGTACATCAGTTAAAGGGATAGTTCACTTTGAAATTAAATTTGGTTATGTTTTAGCTTACCTCAAGGGCATCCAAGATGTAGGTGTCTTTGTTTCCGCAGAAGTTTCAATTTTGATATTTTTAGGTCAAACCGTTCTGGTCTGTCACTCATATATTGCAGGTCTATGGTCACCACCTCAAACAGCATGCACAGAGAAGTCCAAATTAAACCATTCCCCATCTTAAGTTCACATTGATACCCTAAGACACGAAACGAGCGGTTTGTGTGAAAAAAATGAACAGTATTTATATCGTTTTTACCTCTTATACACAACCACATCCAAGTGATCTGAGGGCACGTGTGCTTCCTGGTGTGTGACGTGTGACACGTTCTGGATTAGTCCATATTATACTAGTTATATTACTTAGCTAAACAGGTTACACTTGTGCTAAATCGGCTGATTATCTGATCGTGCTCCTCCCGAACTTTGTTAATAAAACAGAATTGTTTTATTCATTCATGTAACTGATGACAGATTATAAATGTTAGTAAACCAGCACCTGAAAGTGTAAAACACAGCTAACACTCTGTACTCAGTCTTTCACAGTGTTTGGAATACTGTTCTTTTAAACGGCGTTAGGTAACAACGTTATTTTTTCAGTAACAGGGTTATCTAATTAATTACTTGTCCCGTCATTATAACGCCATTAACATTACTGGACATTAAATGCGTTGCGTTACTATGCATTGATTTAATAAACTGTATAATCCGAACGCACCCCTGGCTCACACAGCTAGTGAGGAGGTGGGTTAATAACGAGATAAGTGATTATGTTTGGCTAAGGCAGAGTCATGTGTTTCATGGTAGCCAATCACAGCCAGTGTTTTTAGACACATGCCAGCACACGTGCCAGCAGCGCCTCACACACGCAACAGCTAAACAGATTCGCAGAAGCAGCAGCAAAGATGGCAAGTCAGGTGCAATCCGATGAAAAGTTGGCATTTTCAAGGTGGAGATATAAGCACTACTTCAAATTCATTGAGGTCAAAGGCAAGAACCTGCGTGTAATGTGTGTATTATGCCCAGGAGCAAAGACTTTGTCGACATCTGTTGTAAGCAACTCTAATGAAGCATCTCACAACGACACACGCACCTACAAAGCTAGTGGCCAAAAAACACTTTTCTTACAAAGATAATACTTGAAGTGCAGGATAAAACTCTTGCTGTCTGTTGACGTGCAATAAATATAGAAAGTTATGTACGAACACCTGTCTATTCTACTCATTTCAATGGACTTGTTAAAACTGCTCAAAAAATACAAATTCTTTGACATATAGCAACTTTTTTTTTAAAAAAACAGTAACGCAAATAGTTACTTTCCCTGGTAACGAGTTACTTCTATTATAGAGTAATTCAGTTACTAACTCAAGTTACTTTTTGGAACAAGTAGTGAGTAACTATAACTAATTACTCTTTTAAAGTAACGTTCCCAACAGTGGTGTTTCATCTGATCAGGTCATTGCTCAAATAAAATAATCCCACTGGTGTAAACGAGGTACGGGGCAGATCAGTGAGGTGAGTGTGTTTTATATGTTCTGCAGCAGTGTGTGACATACTGACTCTGAACCCGTGTGCTTATGCTGGAGTGGAGAAGACTGGATCGATAGCACATTAATAGCCATGGCTCTTGTTTC
Organism: Carassius gibelio; assembly: GCF_023724105.1. NCBI lineage: Eukaryota > Metazoa > Chordata > Actinopteri > Cypriniformes > Cyprinidae > Carassius > Carassius gibelio. The sequence goes on from NC_068415.1 coordinate 6,015,417, forward strand.
CAATTGCACTAACCGTAAATTCTTATTCTATTTCTGTCTCTCTCATTTCTTTTTGTACTGGCATTCTTTATCTAATTTTAACTTTCTCTCCCACAAACACATATACTGTAATACATGTATAATGTTACAAACAGGGCTAGGTAGATTACTTAGAAAAACTGTAAAAATTGTAGTTAGTAACATAATGGGGAATTCGTAGCCTAATGCTTAGAGTTGATTTTCCCAAACCAAAGGTTTCCCAAACTGGGGCTTGTGAATTTAATGAAAGGATAATAATGAAATAAATCATATACAATGACCCAATGCAAAATTAAAACAAGTGATTAAAAAATTACATCAATAAAAATAAAATATTTTATTTGTTGCGTGTCATGTTATCATTAACTAACAGAGAACCATGAAAATGCATATGTGATACTTGGTTTTTAAAATAATTTTAGTGTTGGGCAACGATAAAGTTTTTTAATCGCAATGAATCGCATGACTTTTCTGTGATTAATCGCATTATGCACAAAATTCAATAATGAATTCAAAATTAGTTTTTGGTTTGCAAACACTTCAAACAGACAAAGTGCTTTTTTACATCATAGTAGCAGTTAAAATATTTCTTGTAAATCTCAACTTAAAAATGAATGTAATCAAATTAAATATAAAAGCAAAGCTATTTGCCACTGCCAGGGCATTAACATTTTTATAGAAAATATTTTATATTTTTATTATAGAAAAACAAGTTTTGATCAGAGTCCAGAGCCTCGAATATAACATTATAACAGGCAACTTCTGAGTAGAGTCCTGCATTATCACAGGACCCACAGGACATAACGCTACAGAGTGCAGCACGGGTCAACTCTTGATGGGCGAGTGCAGACAGGTAGAGACCCATGTGTGTGGGATGTGGGAGAAAAAGGGTGTTTGGCCGGTTCATTTGACTAGTGATCGCTCAGTGCCATCCTCAGTTGTGGTTCCTTTAGCCAGCCCTGGTTCAGTTGGAAGAGATGGGCCAGAGAGAACAGGCACGGCACGCATGTAGTGTGAGCGCTGAACTTCTGACATGTGCAACATGACTGAGTTAACATTTCTGAGCGGCAAAAGTAATAGATCAGTAAAAAACATATATTGTGAGAGGGCCGTGTGTTACCATGTCCCATACGACTCAAAATAATAAACCACATATTTAACAAAACAATGCACTCCACTGCGCTGAGCAAGTGCGTCTCTGCTTTCTGCTCATGCTATAGGAAGCATCCCATCCCCACTTATGAAGTCATGATCATGAGCATGTTGCATTCTTTTCTGTTAAATATAACCAACCGTTAACAGTGGTTTGTGAATGTTGATGCTTAGCCTAAATTATTTTATCTGGAACGTTCACGTGAGCCTATAGACTATATACATTTATTTACAAGTACCTAATTTTTGGAATCTGAAGATATAATACATCCAGATTACATTTAATCAGTTATTACCCAGCTCTGGTTACAAAAAATATTATAAAAATGATTATCTAACTCGTCAAGATCAGGTCAACAAACTTCCATTAATTCACCATCAGAGGTCATCATCCACCACACATACTCTCACACTACGCAGTATGTCCTGGACTACATTTCCCATGCTCCACTGCACCAAGTCCACCTGATATTAATCACACCATGCACCTGAGACTAATCACACACACAGCACAATCATCAGACATGCTTTATAAGCATTTGATTTCCCCTCACACAACGCTGAGTATTGTTCTGTGTATATCCCTCTCCTAGTGATAGCTGCGATACAAAAGCCTTTCTGTGTTAGTTCTCTTAGTCTTGTCTTAGTTTCTCATAGTCTTGTTTCACTTCCTTGTTTTCACAGTCTTGTCTCTGTTTCTAGTCTTCATAGTTTTGTTTCAGTTTCTAGTTTTCATAGTCTTATCTTAGTTTCTAGTTTTCATTGTTTAGTCTTTTTCTTGCCTTGCCCTGTTACTTGTGTTTTGACCCTTTTGCTCTGGATACTGGATTACCCCTCTTGCTTAGCCCTCTGGATATTGTTCGCTCATCGAAGATCCACGATTGCCATAGGATTATTCTATTGAGTCTTGTCCTCTATATACCCGTTTGCCAGTGTTTGACCCATGCCTGTTATGACCACGTCTCTGGATCCACAAGTTTCATGTCTCATCGGCTCCCACGTTACAACACTGCTGGACAATGATAATAACCTATAATTTCTATTCTATAATATTTTTCTAATTACAATTTTATGATTTGTTTATATTCTACAGCATAAATATATTGTATACAATCTATGTCCATTCGCTCTGCATTTTTCGGATGCTTTTTTTATTACCTGGAGATGACTTGAAAAACACACATAAAGCATATATTGTAATTATGTATTTACTGTTGTTTCACCAGTCAACACTTTTATATTTATTTAGCTTAGTTACAGTAAAGATTGCTTTGGCTACAACGATAGCTGGATGCCTTTATCCATTTTAGGGATTTCCTGTATGTCATAAATTAATACTTCTATGAGGATGTTTTGGACTTTCTGCACGAGAGAGCCTTCCAGCTTCGAGTATGAATGAAACGTATACACTGCATAAGAGTGTTTACGTCTCAGTCCTGATTGCATCACAGTCTTTACTGGATGTTTTTAGGGAATATTTGCCTTCATTCACATGGATTGGACACTGCTGACAAATTGGACAAAAGCTGCACAAACTGTAACATAAAAATACTTACCATATTAACTAGCCAGTAAATCAGCTACTCGTCTGACGGGAAGGTACTGTAATAAAGAAAGCAAAAACAGATATTCCACTGGCTTCCGGTTTGAAGAGGACTCTAAAGACTCATTCATCGCCATACTGCCAGGCAAAAAGGTTCACGCTCTGAGCAAAGCATGCATCAGAACTCAAAACACTGGGACTCTGTGATAATCTCACCAAGGCACAAGTGTTAAACTTTAATCACAATGTCACATTGCATATAAGCCGAAGAGGACAGACCGCCACCTCTTAGTCATGGCTGAGGGCCTCTACAAGCAAGTCATTCTCTGGGACGAGATTGATGATGACAAGCCTTAACAGAATAACACAAGGACAGTTCTGTTGTTGGAAACTAGTTACATGGCAATTCCTGAGGCAACAGACAAACATGGCAGTTAAACTGATTGCTATAAAAGTATAATCTTAGATCTTGAGGTCTCAGGCGAGGTGCTGAAGATTTGACATTTGTTTTAAAGATCAGCTTCAGGGGATAATTCAAGCAAAAAATGTAATTAATGTCTCATGTTGTCCCAAACCAGTATGATTTATTTTTTCAAGGAAAGAAAGTCAAAGTGGATAGTGAACACTTGAAAAAGGGTGGCAAAAAAGTACAAATAATAATAAATAAAACAAAAATACAAAAAATATCATAAGCTGATTATTATTATTATTTTATCTTTATTAAGTTTTTATAATGTATACTAATTGGTATCAGTTTATCTTTTTTTATAGGACCAATTAAATGAAATTAATAATAATAATAAAACAAGTTAAATTCAATTAAATGTTAAAAATAAAATATATTTCATGTTGTTCCAAACCTGCATGTTTATTTATTTATTTATTAATTAACACAAGGGTTATCTTTTGCAGTTAGTCCCTTGTGGGTAGCAAACACTGAAAAGGGGCAAAATGTAAATTATCTAGCAAAAATAAAATAAAAAAAAACCTTGATCTTGCTGATCTTGGTCAAATAGAAGTATCAGCAGAAAAAAATAGCTTAGACATTATGGAAAATATTTCATTTTTTGCTCCAGAGAACTGAAATGAAATGAAATGAGGGAGACAAATGTTCTTTTTGTAGGTGAATAACAGTTCAAAAAGGGTTCTGAACACTTTCACAAAATGTCTTTATGTAAATATCCATTACATACTGGTTGATTGCATCATAAGTCAAATAATATGAACTATTAAATAATAATTTATAGCTTAACATCCTTGTGAAAACCACAGAAATTATGCAATTCAGGATTTTTTGTTCAACTGCCAAGTGGCTAACAAATTAAAAGCAGCATGTGAGTGTGGAAGTCACCCTGCACACTACATCTCACAATCGGACTGATTATTAACCAAAACACTCTGGGGTTTGCAAAATACCAGTGACCTGGAAAGATCATGTTCCCTTGTTGCCTCCATAGCTCAAATTTGTATTTAATTTCATAGTTTTTCTCAAACTGTATCACAGCAGAAATAGGGACCACTGATCAGGACACATTAAAACTCCCATCCATCTGTTAGCACAGCTGTATCTGATGCTATAAAAAGTAACATCCATCACTTACCATAGGTAAAAAAGGCAAATGTCATTTCAGTGGAATCACATTAAAAACCAATCTCAGTTGAAAAACAGAAATCTGAAGCAAAGTTTCAAGCGGTCATGCTTTTAAAACATTTCTTATTTAGGTTAAAACATTTCTTTATCAAGGTTAGATGGTGGCCATGGCTTGTGCTGTATACATTAATGGAGCGTCAACTGTGGTTTTTATAAAATAAATTAACTGAATATGGAATGGCAAGCATAGTTCTTCATATGCCAAATGTCAGCATCAAATCAAGACTACACTGTAAAAAAATAAAAAGTTGAGAAAACATTTAAACATATATATATACCAAAGATGTATTCAATTGATCAAAAGTGACAATAAAGCACCAAATTCACAGAAGACACTTTTACAAATAAATGCAGTTTCTTAAAAAAATGAAATAAAATAAAATATTTAAAAGTTTGGAATCAGTAAGATTTAGTTTATTAATCAAAGACATATTAAATTGATCCAAAGTGCCAGTAAAGCACTATTTCTATTTAAAAAATAAAAAATAAATAAACAAAATTTAATATTACAAAGTTTGGGGGTCAGTAAGATTTGTAAAAAATATATTAATGCTTTAATTCACCAAAAATGTATTTGATCAAAATGATTTGATCAAAAGTGCTAGTAAAGACACTTGATTTCTATTTCAAATAAACGCTGTTTCTTAAAAAATAAACAAATGAAATGAAATCAATTTGGCCAAGATTGGAGATTATTTAGATTATGATTTGTTTAAATTGAATTTACTTTTTTTTTTTTTTTATGTTCAAATCAAAACAGCACTTCTATTTCTCTCATGTTTAATCCAGATTCAGACCACACCACTGATCCATGCTTACTGAACCGAAAACTCCACTTTACTCTGTATTTACCGCAGCGGTCACAGCTCAATTAAACAAGCCGACCTGTTCATGAAGACATCATCACTGACCTGAGCATCGTACAGTGACTCAATATCTGTGCTTTATGAAGCAGGAAAGCTTTGGAAGTGTTTACCTTCACACTCTCAAATCGATCTGACTTACATTGACCTTATCATCACCTGCAATCATTCTCAGCCCTGAGTGGTAATATGCCTCATGCCCGGCCCTGGTTTGTTTTCACAGACAAATCACTGCACTTCTGACTTACCACTGCTGGTGTGTGTGTGTGAGTGTGTGTGTGTGTGTGTGTTTGTGTGTGTATGAGCAGTCATGCTGTCAGTAGAATTAGATGGTCCAATGGTGAAGGCTGTACTTCCTGTGATGGATGCATTTCTATCGCACAGAATCTTATTTTCTGATCAGTCCTAACAGAGTTGAAACTGCAGGTCTTTATATTATGCTGAGAGAGCGGGTCAGGGCTGTCTGCTCAAGCTGTGGCATTGCTGCACACTAAAGCTTTTTATTATTATTTCTTACTGTGCTCTGGGAACAGTATAGGACTTATTACTATTTTAGGTTTTATGCTTTAAGTGGCGCAACAGTGATGCACAAAAGTATTTGGACATTTTAGCCACACAAAATGTATGACATGTTATTTCACTGCATTATATAACAAGATTTCAAACCTAGTGGCTCAGTTTGAAAACTTAGGTTTTATATTTGTAACATTTTAATTGTTTTTTATTATTATTATTTGAAAGTTTTTTTTAGTTTTAAAGTTTTAAAAGTTTTTAAATTATTATATATTTGTCTTAAGATAATAAAATAATAATAATTTCAGTTCTAAAATAAATAGTTCCCCCACTAATTAGTTAACTTAAATATCCAACAAGATATGAAACCTTATGGCTTGTTGTTTACTTATATATATTTTTTGTTCGCGACTCGGTTGATGCAGATCGGCACTTCGGAGCATGTTCGCAACTCCGTTGGTTCAGATCTGCACTTCGGAGCCTGTTCGCGACTCGGTTGATTCAGATCGGCACTTCGGAGCCTGTTCGCGACTCGGTTGATTCAGATCGGCACTTCGGAGCCTGTTCGCGACTCGGTTGATTCAGATCGGCACTTCGGAGCCTGTTCGCGACTCGGTTGATTCAGATCGGCACTTCGGAGCCTGTTCGCGACTCGGTTGATTCAGATCGGGATTTCGGAGCATGTTCGCGACTCGGTTGATTCAGATCGGCACTTCGGAGCATGTTCGCGACTCGGTTGATTCAGATCGTCACTTCGGAACCTGTTCGCGACTCGGTTGATTCAGATCGGCACTTCGGAGCCTGTTCGCGACTCGATTGATTCAGATCGGCACTTCGGAGCATGTTTAAGATTTTTTTAAATTCAGATCTGGACATCGAAGCAGGAAGTGTTTGTCAAACAGTTAATTTGTGATAAATGAGTATTTGGACTTGAGGCTTTTTTTTACCTGTCGATTTAGCATGTACATGGACCCACAGACAAAGGTGGACACACTCTAGACGGGTGTGCCAGGTAGGGTGACCACCCGTCCCGCGTAGCGCGTGCGCACACAGCGTTTGAAGCCCAATACATGTGTCCCACAAATTGAGTCTGTGTAACACATAATCAATGCTTACTCAAAAAAAGTTGGTCGCTATATCTGGAGTCACCAACCCGTCGATCGCGGTCGACAAGTCGATCTTGAAAGGATTTTAAGTCGATCGCGAAGATTTTTCAAAATCTGAGAAAAAAAGATGCGAGCCTCCGGTGCGAGTTGGGAGGTGCGAGCCTCCGCTGACTGCGCGCGCACCTCCCGAAACAGATGAGACCTTTATACTTGACTCAACTGTTTTAGACTGAAAACCAGACCATACAACTGATTTAGACGCGGGTGCCGGTGTGATGAGATGTACTAATATCCGTCTGCTCGGGCATGATTGTTTTAGGCCTGTAATTGATTGATTGTTGAGATAATGGGGATGGCACGGTTCGCTTAAAAAAAAAAAAAAGGTTTGGTTCACCACACACGGTTCGGCACTCGCTTCAACTTAAATCTGACAAAGCATCTGTAATATCATCTGTAATATGGCTTGCTGCACGTAAAAAACAGGGTTCAGCTAATAAATGTTTCTGTTGATGCATGCGCATTCTGGCTTCCCAGACATTACAAAAACATGAGAAAGAAAAAAAAAAAACCTGGACAAATCATTCACTCTTGTTCAACGCGAATGCTGTATACGAGCAGTAATTTATTCCGTCATCACCTGGGTGCTGATATCTGTGTTTAAACTAAACTCATTTAAGCTTTGTCAGTTTAAACATTTTAGAGCCAGAGGCAGGGAGTTCACGCGCGCAGTGAGAAGATTTGTGCATGCGCTCATCCGAAGCGCGCAAACCTGCGCATCGGCACGCGCGCAAATATAAGATCTATATTCAGCAACTACAATTCATTTTAATCCTATAATTATATATTATAATTTAATTAAAGTGAATAAATTGTAATGAAAAATAAACAAAATGAAATACCCAGCCGGCACATGACCGACCTTCAACGTTGAAATATGGTTGAAATAAGGTCAGTTGTGGTTTCAACGTTGAAACAACGTTGATTCAACGTTTAAAGCTGAATGGTTGAAAAACATCCAGCACATGACCAACTTTCAATGTTGAAATATGGTTGAAATAAGGTCAGTTGTGGTTTCAACGTTGAAACAACGTTGATTCAACGTTTAAAGATGAACTGTTGAAAAACTTCCAGCACATGACCAACTTTCAACATTGAAATATGGTTGAAATAAGGTCAGTTGTTTTAATGAAACAATGTTAAAAATGTTTAATGCTAAATGGTAGAAAAAGGTTAACAAGCTTTTAAATTATTTATATTAAATTATTTAAATTATTTATTATTTTAATAGCATTTAAAAATATTTTAGTCATGATACCTATTCTAAAATCTAAAGGTATATGTTAAATATTATCATCATTAACAACAATAAAACTATACATTTCGCTGCTTTATCACACTGAAACAACTCCCATTGGTAGTTTTATTTTATTACTTCTATCATGATTGGTTAATCTGGCTGTCATTCAGGAAACTGGACAATTAATCGGTTCGCGCTTTTCTACATTTAAAAATATGACCGTTGTTGTCGTCTTTCTGTGAGTGACTGAGGCGGCTAACTGTGAGCTGCTGCTCGTTATAACTGACTGCTCGGTCGGTCCCGAATTTTTTCATATTTGCCTGTACATTTTTTATTTATTTTGAGCGAATTTGAGTCGTGACCTGTCAATGGAGAACAAAAACTGTGAACACAAGAAAGGTCAGGTGTTCTGCGAGGTCCTGAAAACATCCTGTCAAAATGAGGTAAGAAAATCGCTAACTTTATCTTTATTATCTTTTGAAAATAGTAAAGTATTACCAGAGTTTACAAATGGGTAGTTAAAAGGACATGTAACCTGCAGATAAATAAATACCCGTGTGTCTATTTTTGCATTGCTTTATCACAGATGATCAAGTTAGATGCTCACCTAATGTGTTACTGGTGAGTTATGTGTTAATGTCTGTCTTTTAGAGATTTTCCCATATTTTCCTGATATGAATCCCATGCATTAGGTGTGTTATATATGTTTGTATTCTTATAATAGTTTCAAAGTGTTTTCTGCAACATATAAGTGCAAATGTCGGTATTTAAATAATATAATTTTAATGAATTAATGAAAATGAAAAAAGAAATAAAAAAGGATTGTTTAAAGCCATGGTTCTCAAAGTGTCAGGCCCCCTCTAGTTGTTTTGCAGGTGAATCACTAAATTAAACTAATTAATGTTAATACATTTTAACTTAATCTTTGAGTAAGTTTTTTTTTTTGCACATTTAAGTATGTTACAGTTAAAGTACAGTACAGTTTTGTAACTTTTGTTACATAATTACATTTAAAATTAAATTTTAATTTAAACTTTTTTTTTTTCATTTACCTGTGTATGTAAGCACAGTTGTAGTGTTAATGTTCAAACTGTATTTACCATGGTAAAGTGTCTGACAATTAATTTTCTTATTAGAATAAAACTGCCTCATTTTTTAACTATAGACCTGTAGCTGAATAGTTTGGCCTACTACACTGCTGAAATGTAATGTTGGTCATTATGGTGCAACTTAATATTTAATAACAAATATTTTCTGAAGTGGTACTTATAAAAAGTTTGAGAATCAATGGTTTAAAGCAGTGGTCTCAAACTCAATTCCTGGAGGGCCACAGCTCTGCAGAGTTTAGCTCCAACCAGCTCCAAATCTATGGAATAAAATCACTTTCAAAAATAATCGTACGTAATTCAAAACATTTGTGTGTAATTTTAATATACTCGTGCGTAATTTAAAACTATTGTACGTAATTCTGTTTTTTGTCAGAGTTGGATTCCAAAATCTACGGCCACGACGGTTTACAGATACGCGATTTTGTGTGTTTTTTAGAGTACAACTCTAAAATGCACGACTGTGACAGTTTACAGACACGGCGCTTGTTTTCACAATAGCTCTGTTATACACACGACATGCGAATTACGACCACGAAATGCGGTGTGTGAAACGGCTGTCAAAAATACGTCATCAAGGTCACAGGCATTACTATCCGAGGGAAGATGAATCGATTCAACGAAGAGTCATACTCTTAATCGCTATTGGCCTATAGATTCATAGAAAGCGATAAATTAAACACATAATCCTAAAAAAAAAAAAAAAAAAAAATATTTATCCAATGTAAAAACAGCGTTAATGATGTAAATAATATTGTTTTAAATTAAACTAAACTTCGAAAGTACCTTCAAAACGGCTTACTGACGTAATCACCACCGCACGTTTAGGTCTTAGTTTAGCAATAATCAAAAACAGATTACAATTATTTTTGATAATACAAATGTCTCTTAACACGGTTAGTCGCACTTGATGTTCTTAAGTTAAAGTAATTTAAAGTCAGCTGTATTTGTTAACATTAGTGAACTAAGAAGAACAAACAACGTACAGCTTTATTTTTATAAATTAACAAAGTTTAATAAATACTGTATCAAATGCATTGCTCATAGTTAATGTTAGTTAATACATCAGTCAACAAATTAAACTTTATTGTAAAGTGTTACACTAGAAAACTAGGTTTTGCCTGATAGAGAAAAATTAGTAAAAAAAAAAAAAACTAATAAATTAAAAAATTAGTCAGCAGAGTTTAGTAACCTTGTTTTAAGTGACATTAACCAATTAATCAAACAGACACAGGTTTATCCACTAAAACATTTATTTAGCTTTCAGTTTCATTCACCAATTCAAGTAAAAAGATAGATAGATAGATAGATAGATAGATAGATAGACCACTCATTCATTCATTCATTCTGTAGTAGCAGTCCATAGAACAGAATCCAGCAAACTCTTTGTCTGAATAGAAAGCTGTGAAGATCCCTTCTTTCCAAGACCACAGTATCTACAGCATCACACATCTGCTGAGCTCCAGCTCCACTCTGTGTCTTCCTCACATCTGGACTGACAGACTTCCAGTCAACCATACCTACACGAGAGAAAAACAAATGTTGAGAGATTCAAACAAGAAGTAACCAATAAGTAGAATAAAATATCCAATAAAAAAAGAAGCGCAAGTGTCTGAGAGTGCAAGTCTGCAGCCAGACCCTTCTCCATTATATTATAATACAACTGTACTACTGACTATTCACTGAGTACCAAACGTACATATGCTTCCTGTGCATGGTTTCTAAAAGAATGGAATCACAAAAAAGTTGACTGGCACTCATCTATACCACAGGTTATACTAATATTTACATTTACATTATTCATTTAGCAGACGCTTTTATTCAAATCGACTTACAGATGAGGACAGAGTTGAAGCAATCAAAAAAACAAAAAGAGCAATGATATATAAGAGCTTTAACAAGTCTCAGTTAGCTTAACACATTACACGTAGCAAGGGCTTTTAAATAATATAATAAATAAAAAGAAAACAGATAGAATAGAAAAAAGAATAGAGCAAGCTATTTGGTTCATGTGCATGTACAACTCCAAAGTGTTGGGTTAACTTCAAAAGAGTGAATGTCCTTCGAGTGCACTTTGTGCAATGGTACAGTCAAGGCATGAGGATCTAATACAAGAGGCTAATCATTCAGAGTAAAGTTACTGGCAGTGCTTGTCTCCATCTTCTAATGTTGACAATGTCCCTCTGAAGGAAAGTCAGTGTCTTTCTCATGTGTGGTGGATATGCAATGTTGAAAGCAGAATACATCCAGAAGGCTGTTATGAAGCTTCATCAAGGCTGGTGCACTGACACACATCTGTTCCATCTTCTGTCACCACACTGAGCCCTCGAACTATGATTGACATTTTACAGTCAGTATCCTTCAGGTGTACGGTAGGAAAGGTGTAGACGGGTCCCCCTTTCATAAAATAAATGAATAAAAAGAATAATAACAACAACAACAACAACAATAATAATAATAATAATAATAATAATAATAATAATAATAACAAGAAAAAAAAAAAAAAGAAAACACTTTTCAGATTCATCAGATTCTGTTGCATTCTCTTTGGCTCAGACAGTGTAGCTACATACACTGCAGAACTGCAGAAACAATCAGAAGCTAATGTATAAGCTTCACAATATACAGTGCATTTCATGTTCTTGTCTAGACTGATAAATCTTACATTGTTTTCTAAAACTATTGCTTTAAATTTTTAACAGATGGGCTAAAAAGGTACAGAAGAATAAAATATTACCTGAAAATATGTGAAACATGATATTTTACAGTTGATGAGTTTTTTTTTTCTTTAATATACTCACTCCAGCAGGTGTCCTGAAGTATGTGTATTTTTTGAGTACATCCTCCTCAGACATTCCTTCAGTGCTTCCTCAGCGTCTCCAGGAGAATGTTCCTGTCGTGTGCTCTTTGACAGCCATGTGTCTGGATGTGTTTCACTTTATAACACATTCACATGAGCCTCAACAGATATTGAATCCTCCCCAACACAAGTTTCCTTCATCAGAACAACAGAAACAGATCATGCTTAGACCGTGACATATATGAAAAACAACTAAATACTTACTGAACAAGGTGCTTTAGATATAAAAAATAATAAAAACATTGAACTGCATAAACATTAAGATGATGGTCAGGCAGTGAAGAAGTGGAGTACATACAAAAAGGATTTAAATATCTGTAGTACATTATCTTCCTTACATTAATCTGCACTAAGTGAAAATGTAAAATTGATTAACAGTGCAAAAATAAATTATGCATATGTCAGTGTGCTTACATATTCTACAATAACCTGCAAGTGGAGCTCGTTCTGCTTTACATTTCAGGTGTAGGGATGTGTCAGATGTGCTTAAAACACAAACTTGACTGATTGTCATTTTCCAGCAAATAAAGATTACAACATCTTGTTACTACAATATTGTGTGTGATTATGTTGATAGAGATAAATCAATGGTTTAAAAACAATTTAACTTACAGTCATTTCTTTCTGTATTTATGTGCTAATTTGCATAAATACCACAACAGATCTAAACATTGGGTATAGCCAGGTGAAAATGTCTTGTTCGATCTTGTTGATAACAGTAAAATACTTAATATTAAGGTCTGAATGGAACCAGTTTAGGCTACCCATGAGCATTAATACAGAGAGGCAGGAAGAAGTACTTTAGAAACCAGCCTTTATTAGTTTGGTCCGTGGGACTGTTTCTGGAAATTTACTTTTTATTTTGCCTACCTTTTGTCTTCTGCATTCTCCTTACTATTGTCTCATGTTCTTGCCTCAGACTCGTCCCCCAGAAACAGCCCCAAATATAATCTTTTAAAAATTAATAAAGGAACCAGCCTAAGCAGGAACCAAAGTACTTCTTCCTGCCTCTCTGTATTGATGCTCATGGGTAGCCTAAATGGGTTCCACTCAGATCTTAATATTTAGTATTTTACTGTTATTTGTCAACAAAATTTAACAAGACATTTTCACCTGGCTAGACCCAATGTTTAGATCTGTTGTGGTATTTATGCAAATTAGCACATATTTAATTAGACTATGCACCATTTGTCCATGTTAACAAACGATTACTATCTCTGTAATATTGATACTCTCTGTTATTAGTTATAACTAACGTTAACCCTTAAACACAGGGGTCGTCAAGTTCGGTCCTGGAGGGCCCGTGTCCTTCAGAGATTAGCTCCGACCTCATGACAGCCTGGAACAAGTTTGATGACCCCAGCTTAAACATGTCAGATTAAAAAAAAGAATTATTATTATTAACTTACCTGAGACGAGGTGTGAGCGCTTGGCTGTTGATCCGCCATTTCGGCGCCAGTGGTTTAAAACTTTGGTAGGGCGCATGCGCACTTCGTTGAATCGATTCATCTTCCCTAGGATAGTAATGCCTGTGACCTTGATGACGTATTTTTGACAGCCGTTTCGCACACTGCATTTCGTGGTCGTAATTCGCATGTCGTGTGTGTAACAGAGCTATTGTGAAAACAAGCGCCGTGTCTGTAAACTGTCACAGTCGTACATTTTAGAGTTGTACTCTAAAAAACACACAAAATCGCGTATCTGTAAACTGTCGTGGCCGTAGATTTTGGAATCCAACTCTGACAAAAAACAGAATTACGTACAATAGTTTTAAATTACGCACGAGTATATTAAAATTACACACAAATGTTTTGAATTACGTGCGATTATTTTTGAAAGTGATTTTATTCCATACAAATCACACCTGCTTGGAAGTTTCTAGTAATCCTGAAGACCTTGATTAGCTGAATCAGGTGTGTTTGATTATGGTTGGAGCAAACTGTGCAGAGCTGTGGCCCTCCAGGAATTGAGTTTGAGATCAATGGTTTAAAGAAATGGTATAATATGAAATCCTGCTTTTTAAGAACTTTTCAGTAAACTCTTTCTTCTTTCCCCTTGTAGAGTCATCAAGGATCCAGCTTGTTCTTGAAACATTGGTAAGAAATTGTTCATCTGCTACATTGCACTGTCACTTCTGCTAGAGATGCTTTGACCTTTTGTGATAGGTTTTGATTGTGCTTAGTTTAATAAAAATGTACTGAATTTTATTTGACTTGTTTTACTACACTGTAATGTTAGTGTTCTGATTAAAAAAGTGTAACTGGGGGCTCTGAAAACACTGCTTGTGAATAATTTGTTAATATTGTACATTTTCATCTGAATACATTAAGTGTTTAATGAATTGTGTTGTCCACTTTGTTTCCAACCTCACTGTTACTGAACTGTAAAGTGAAAATATTGTGTGATTTATTTTGCATTCAGTTTTCAGTTAAATATATTTCACAATATCAAAGTTATTGTCAAACATTGTGAACATACCTAAACAAACTGGTTAAATCTTATGTTCCCTCCAGAAGTTTGCCCTCTGCAAGTGAACGATTCCTTGTGGTGCCATCCCAAAGAAGTTCACAATCACCCTCACGGATCTTTTCCTGGACTGTGCCCAGCTGCTGGAATCACCTCCCAATCTCAATCCGAGCTGCTGAGTCTTTACTCATTTTCAAGAAACATCTTAAGACTCATCTTTTTCACCAGAACTTAACCAACTAATGCTAGCACTTTTCCTTCTTTTCTTGTCTTTCATATTGAAAAAAAAAAAAAAAAAACCTGGCTATGCGTTCTGTACTAGACTAACTGAGACTTGTCATGGCACTTGTATACTGTTGTTGTTCGCTTGTACACCTGACTGCTTCTGTTCTTCTCATTCGTAAGTCGCTTTGGATAAAAGCGTCTGTTAAATGATTAAATGTAAATGTTTATACAGGACGGTACAGAAAGTGCACAAGTGGGAGAGAGTGGAGGGGACGGCGTCAGAAAGGACCTAGCGCTGGGACACTTTCAAGGATCACCCGAAGCACAACCACACTGTATACACTAAGGCTGCTGGTTCTAACATTTTAGAGTGCCCTGCGGTAGAAATCTCATTCTGCATTCCCCACGGTAAAGAAGACACAGTCCGGGGGGGTTCCCATTAGAAATCAACTGGTGGAAGGTTCCCTTCTCGAACTGTTCAACACATTTTCACTGCACAAATGTACACAACTCTTGTAATGAGACACATTACTAAAACATGTTTTTGACAGAAACTGTAGGTTTCCACCAAAATAAAAGATCCACTGGTTTCAGTCATAAAGGTACAAGGGTTTGTCTTGTAAGTGCTGCAAAAAAATATGCATTTATGTGCCAAATTATTTCACAAAAACCTTTAAATATTATTGTATTTGGATTGTTCTACTACATGTTTTTAGCATTACCTCCATGCATACTCTGCATAATAAAGTGTGGGATTATTTTCATCTGTTTTATACAGTATGTTTCCAAAATTAAACTGCTGTTTGACAATTTTGAGCATGTGGTAGTTTATTGAAGTTGTTTGTAAAGCCATTGCTGCCAGTCATTAGATTTTTAGCCTTGCATGTACCTTGTTGATCTAAATGCCCACTAGGATCTAGGTGTATTTACACACGGTGCAAGGTACGACGGGGAAACAACGTCGTGTTATCAACGCTGATTAACTTTTCAAAATCAACACCTCATTCAGCTTTCATCCCAGGGCTGCAGCACGACCCTAATTCACCCGTAATGCAGGTAAGACGGTGAAACAGCGTCGCGATTTCAACGGTGAATCCACGTCGTGATTTCAACGTTGATCCAATTTGCAAAATCGAAAGGTTTTTCAACGTTGATTCAACGTCGGGATTTCAACAGTGAATCAGCGTTGTGATTTCAACCATAGATCAACGTCACGATTTCAACGGTGAATCAACGTCGTGATTTCAACGTTGATCCAATTTGCAAAATCGAAAGGTTTTTCAACGTTGATTCAACCATGGTACCTGACGTTGTTTCAACGTTGAATCAACGTTGAAATGCCGGCTGGGTAGCTAAAGTTAAAAATTATCGTATTTGGAAGAAAATTATTACATTTAACAATTTACTACATTTTGACACGACCTGCAAATTAACACTAGGAGTATGGTTGGACGGAAGCAGTGTGACAAAAATACTATCCCATAATTTTGCAAAGTAATCTGACAATAAATGTGGCACACCCAGATTTTCATATGCACACCCAGAGTCTCTTTTCTGGCTACGCTACTGAATGAAATATCAAGCAAGACATCAAACCTAATGTCATCTGTTTATTACTTCTGTTTTAATTATATGAAATCATTGTCATTTACATGATAATTTACATTATCATAATTATAATAAATTTAAAATAGTGACCACTCTAAATTAAATTAATCCAGTTAGTGTTGAAATGAATTTAAATTCCAATTAATTGCAACTATATAACTTGGTGAAAAAAGAATTTCCAGTGAACAAACAGACTCTTTATAACATTAAAATAGTTTTCACACACACCAAGATGAAATGGTTCTTGGAACCAATAATTGTTCACAGAATGGTTTTTCTGACATAGTTGTTAAAATAAAACAAAAACATTTGGAACCTTTTGAAGTTTCATACTTTTAAAAGTACCTTCAAAATTAACTCTAAAAACTAAAGTTAGTTCTGAGAGAGAGAGCCACTGAGAGCTTTATGGAGCCACTGTACTGTATATACTGTATTTATATAGAAACTGAAACTTTTTTGATGACTTGGCTGTCTGAATGTGTGTTAAAGAAAGAAAGAAAATGTGTGTTAGACAACTGTGACATGCACCGGAGCTCTGAATGCTATAATTGCTTTGGTGGGAGGAGAAAGCTCCATTATTTCCACTTATCAGCCTGACACTGTAACGCCAATAAAAGAACAGAGGTGAGAAGTGAGTGACAGGTGAACTCTAGTCGACGGTACTTTAGCTGACACCAGAGACTCCTCACATCTGCTGTGAAGAACAAGGCTTTTATATATAGCTATCATTACTGCAGCGTAACGTCCCTCTGGAGCCGTGAGCTCAGCTTGTCACACAGCCTCAGAAAGTAATACTGTAATCCACAAAATCATAAATATTTACATCCACAGGAGGACGAACAGATCTTTATGTTTACTGGGATCTCAGTATTATTGACTTAGTGTATGGGGCTTTTTCAAACAAATGACAAATCGGAACTCGAACTGACCCAAAAACCAAAGGTTTATCCTGAATCGGATGCTGAATTCCCTGGAAATGCATAGGTTTTCAGCATAAACAACACCTGATTGCCTCTTGTCTGTCTGCTTGAAGACTTCACGCAGGTGAGTAGAGACTCAAAAATAGCTGGTGGAAATCATTTCTCACTTGCACAACTTTTAAGCGGTGAGATCTCTGTTGAGTATGTCTCTGTGTTATTTTCTGTTATGGGAAAGCTGATCCAGAGACACACTTACTGACTTCAATTTGCAGCTCTACTGTAATCAGGTCTTCTCCATCGCAGGCTTTATGACAGCCACAGAAACTGCTGAATCAAATAGATTGTTACTCTAGAGGGGATTGTGTACGTGTGATGCAGGACACAAGGTTTGTTTCTATTGAAGCAACAAGCTCTGAGAGATTTTTTGTTTTTATGGTGACTTTAATGGTTTTTAAGTGCCTTATGTATAGTCATAACACCTAAAACCCATTTGAACCATGGTAAAATCACTATAACACAATGCCTTGAGTAGCAATTTTATAAAAGACTCCAATGTTAAAAAAATAAATTATCATTTGTTAATATTTAGCAAATAATTTATATTCATGAATTCATCTAAAAATATTAAACCATTTTTAAAATGTATTGTTATATTTAATATTATTTTAGCAATATCACATGAGCAAGATCAGCAGAATGTCACATTGATTTTTCAATAAACAAGCAGTTGATAATAAATACTTTTGTTTTTGATCCATCAGTGAAATTATTTTATATATAAAATGAATAAATCAGTGCAGTTAAGTGAATCGCATCAATTATTGAATTTAGAAATGCACTTGTTTAGTTCCTACATTTTTTTTTTTGACCAAATCACTCTGAAATAATGATTCATAATAAGCCACTCATAAAGATGGGCATTTGTCGCTGAATGATAATGATCAACTGTTTAATTCATCAGTAAACTGTTTTTAAAGAATCATTTACAAGAATGATTCAGTGACTCGCTCATAAAGGACTGCAATTTATCTCTCCTTGTGGAACCTGCAAAGTGAAGGAAAGATCTTTTGCACAATTTTCGCATAACATCACAGCTGATATTTTATCAAACAGCAATGAATTAAATTCTAAAGGAATTTGCCAGATGCTCTGCATTTCTACCACATAAAGACAGCACATTATCATATTGTATGTCTCATATACAGCAGGAGAGAATAAAAACAAGAACACTTTTACAGTAAATAGAGGTCATTTAGTCTATACATCACTGCTGCATATTTTCTTTTTAATTAACCACTGACTTGATATGACTGAAGACGGTTGTGTATAATATATGGAGTGAACACAGGACCTCTATATGACAGATATTATTCTCACAGGGTTTCATTTGTTATACAATAAGGCCATGTAACATTTATCAAATGTTCCTGCTCGCCATATAATGTGGCTCCTGTCTCTTTCTCGATTGCTCCTGTGAAAACTCATTTCAGCATACAGTCTAATTGTGAAAAGCAATATGTGAAAAGATCTCACACATACAGTGTATGTGAGGTATATGGCAAACTATTGAAATTTAAAGACATTTCAACCCTGATAAAGCCACACACCAGGGAGGCATATAAAAAACACATATTTTCGGTTTAATTACTCTGTTATCACTGCTGGTGTCTATTAAAGGTCATTCTGCCTCCTCACACTACAATGCATACAAAATCCAAATTAATGAGACCTTTGTGTATAATATTTAGTCCTCTGCTGTGCCTAGTAAAAGTGTCTTTATTTTGATGCGATGCTGCGGGGGTTCTCTGCGTGCTTGTTTAATTGATTGTCTTGTTTGGGTTTTTGGACAGCTGGAAGTCCTGAAGGCACACAAGCATCTGTGTGCTGTGAGAAAACTATCGTCACCCTCTGCTTTTATCTGGGTTTACAAAGGCCCCATTTAGATCTGTTATTGACAACCGACTCGAGTGACGCAATTATAACAAAGCTATGTTTAGCTCTCAGTTCCGTTGAAATTGTTGAATCATGTCATTTCTCAATATTTAAGCAATCATGACGCATACTTTCCGCCGGAGTGTCCACTTCACAAATGCCAGTTATGGCTGCGTTTTCCAAAAATATCGTAAGCCAAAGTATATTATAGAGACAATGGGTGCTTACGATGAGACTTTCTAGACACAGCCCAGGTTAGTAAAACTGAATCAATCTGCAACTGAGTTTGATTCTTTTTGACGGCTCACTTGAATACTGAATTATTTAGCTCAATTTCCCACAGGATACTTTAGCACACTGAACAAAAAAGATGCTATTAAAGCAATGGAAAAAAATAATATTTACTTACACTTGCATGCTGGTTGTAAATTATACTGCAGTCAAACCATTTCCACAAAAACAGTGAAAGCAGATTTTGGAGTGTAAAAAAAAAAAAAAAAAAAAAAAGAATCTTTTTTTTTTTTTTTTTTGCATAGTAATTGCCATATTTTACCATATTTAAATGTTTTTTTTTTATTACAATATATCAGCTATTTTAATTTAATGTTCTGTATTATTTTAGTATTATTTATATATAATATAGTTCTTAAAAGTTTGAATTAGCTTTTATTTTTATATTTTAAGTTTCCATTGCATTACTTTATTATCAATTATTATTATTGTTATTATTTTTTACAGATTTTATTGTAAATGTATGTATTTATTCAGTCATTCGTTTCCAGTTCATAATTTTAGTCCTACAATTTTAGTGCTACAGTTTTTAGTACTACAGTTCATTTTTGTTTATTGTAAGGTTTATAAAATATTAATATTTTAATTGATTTTAATGTAATGCATTTTAATTTATTTTAGCTTATTTTCAATTAACAAAATGATTTAATTGTTACTTTTGCCATGTAGTTTGTGTAGTTATTTGATTTTTTCTAATGGCCAATATGCAGCTAATTACATTTTTTTTCTAAATAGTAGTTTCTAGATACAAGCGTGCCCAACAATGACAGACTGTACAGAGCTAAATAGTATTTACATTCAGAAGTAATAAAAAATGCATGTGACAGCATTGTATTTTTAGCTTAGCTAAGCGCTAACATCACATAAACATGCAGCACAACACTGACAGTGTAAATGATGTATGTAGTCACAAAACCAAAGACCCTCATCACAAGTAGTCTCAAGAGACAAATTTGAGATGCAAGTTACTACAGATGTAAACAGCAATTTGTCCCGGCTGTCCATTTGTGACTAGATCACTGAAACGGATGTTAATTTAATCCATAAACAGGCCCAAAGAAATTACATTTAGTGCTTCCTTATTTTTTAAGATTAGATGACCGCTTATGGGAACGTATTTTATGCATATTTTTTTGTGAGGGTTTTGAAATATATGTTAAGGATTTATTTTACAGTCATATATATTTTAAAACAGATTTCCATTTGGCTACTTGAAAACCCACTTCTGCATCTGTATTGACAAAAAGATCGAAGAAACCTCAAACCATAAATGTGTTCTGCATGCCGTCAAACTCCACAGGTTACACTGGTGCAATGCAAAGAGCAGAATAATGACATTTTCTTTAACATGATGTGGAGGGAAAGAAGTCAGACACTGTGGGATTAGTGATGACATGCCCCAGAAAGGCTTTTATTTCAAACAGAAATATAAATTAAAATGTTGATGCACATGAGAAAAGCGCCCTGGGGTGTTTAAATCTATGGGGGTACCAAGAGAAAGAGTCATGGTGTCTTCTAATAAATCTGCCTTTTTTCTGTTTCGGGGCTGTGTGCAACCGAGCAACTGCCATTGAGATGGATGGGAAAGCTGACAGATCTTTTTCTCCAGGTATATTAGACCTTCTTGGTAGGCAGCAGGTGAGCTCATCACACACAGACAGACTGCAAAATGTTCCTCATGTGCACCTTTTCTCTGACTGCAATGATGATCACTGGAAAGAGGAGGTTTTTCCATTTCAAGAGCTTTCTATTGCAGTATTATCTAACAGGGCTTAAAATTTCAGATGGTCCACTGGACTGATATACTGTAATTATAGGAACTGTATACCTTCTAGCAATTACTGTAAATGATCAAATATAGTTAGACTATTATATCAAAATGCAGTTATTATATTCTTGATGTAAAGAAAACATAACATTTAATTAAAAATGTATGTAAAAAAGTACAATAATATTTAAAAAATACCATAACTATTTTTTATATAAATGTACAGTACAATTATTTTAATATGCTTTATATATTACAGTTTTATTTCATAGTTAGATTTTAATTTGTAATTTTATTTACTTTGTATAAAATTAGTTTTTTATTATTTTTATTTATTTATTTTTTATAAATATTAATATTTAGGTTTAATCTTTTATTTAAATTGTAGCTCAGCTGAGAATGATAAATTATATTATATTATATTATAATTTAAAAGTCTCTCTTTTTCTTGGAACTTTGGTAAAAAAAAATGTAATTTGAAAATCATTTATCTGAAAAATGAATCTTTTGTCTCAATATGAATATCTTTACTGTCACTGTTGATAAATTCAATTAATGTTTGGTGAATAAAAGTATTAATAAAAAAAATTTAAACGGCCCCAAAATGTATTATATTATATTATATTATATTATATTTAGTGCTGTTAAATGATTAATCACATCCAAAATAAAAGTTTTTATTTAAATAGAATATCTGTGTACTGTGTATATTATTTATATATAAATACACACACATACATGCTGTATATATTTTGAAAATACTTACATGTATTTACATGTATATATTTATATTCATATAATTTATAATTTATATAAATATATATATAAATCTAAATGTAGCAGATTTTTCTTAAATCTATATACAGTATATGCATGGGTGTGTATTTATACATACGTTATAAATGTTCACAGTACACACACATACTGTATAAGTAAATAAAAACTTTTATTTAATTGGTTGATAGCATTAATTATATTATTATTTTTCATTCACATTTCATTGCAATTCCTGCCTTAGAGATGATAGCAATAACCCTGAGAGTTTGCATGTGCGTTGTGATTTTAGATGTATCCTTGTCTGACTTGTCTGAAAAATCCAGTGGCAGGCTGTCGGCATTCTGTGTGCGTACACAAGTGTGGATTCGGCTCAGACTGTAAATCAATTAACAGGAGACAAAGGCCTGCTGTCAGATGCTGTTATGAAACGTTCATGCAAAGATGCCCATGGCCTGTAGGAGAGCTTCGCCAAATGAACTCCATTAAAATTTCTAAATGGTTTTTCAGGGTGCGCAGTGAAGCCTGCTCCCAGGTTTTACATAAGTCAGGTAGTTATGAGAGAGTTATAAAAACAAAAGAGGTAAACAATGAGCTGTTACATCCCATGAGTACCCTGATGACAGATGCCTTGAGGGAGTATGGAGAAACTTAGGCTCCCTGCAGGACTTACATTCTCTCTCGCGCTCTCCCCAGGTCTCTGTCTCTCACACACACTCATACACAAACACAGCGGTTCAGACACCTGCTGCTAGTTTTTAGCTGACTGCGCTCAGAGTCTGTTGATGCATACATCTGGTGGGAAAGCGGCCCGCTGTGCTCTCTACAGAGCTCAGGAATGTGATCATTTGCAATGGTGAGCTCGGCTACCTTCTACAGGGCATCGGGGCTCTAATGAAATCATAGGTCTACAGTGAAAACCAGGCCCAAAAGAGGATGTAAATGGCTCCTCCCATGCATGTCAGTAATTCTGCAGATAGCTGTAATGTTCTTTTTGGTCACATGGGTCACAGGTTCTGCCATCCACTATACAGTTCCATTAGCTCACCATTTTTGATGTTAAAAAACTTTTTTTAAAATGTGTAGCAGAAGTTAACTGTGACATTGCTCTGTTTGTTTGAGCAACCCAACAAAATAAATAGAAACACTGATTTTGAGTATTTGAAATTCCAGAAACTTACTGAGAATTTGGAAACAGATTGTTTTTCTTCTTTTCCTTTCTTTAAATTTGTAACTCTTTTATTACTTTTTCATAAAGCACCTTTAAGAAAGTAAACAGTGCCTATTTTTTATGCTAATGCCAGTAAACCAACTGCAGCATTTGACCCTATTGAGCAATTTGGGGTTAAGCACAGACTGCCCTCTTGGAATCTGCATTGTTTGTGCTACTGTACTGTACATGAACTTGTTAGCTACCTTCCAGGATCCTAAACTGATCCATTCCAATAATTCCAGCCATTCAGCTAGTGCTGTGAATGTCACATGTCTACTGTTCAATACCAGTTAGTTGAACAGACCAGCAAGGGTATCACTGACAGGCTTGGATTGCTGACCTAACAGCAAAGACACATTTATATTCATGCATGTACAGAATCTGCTCACACAACTGTGCTTTAATTAATACATCAGCTGCAGCTCTGAGTTTGAAGGATAGCACTGCAAACTTCAACAGTTCTTATGTGTGGAGCTCAGTCAGTTCAGCTCAGGCCTTTTGCCAGCCACCTTGGGATTTCAGACGTCTATTTTTAGGCCGACTGACACCAGAAGGGCTAAACTTAAGACACATTCATAATTATCAGCGCAGTCTAGGAAATAACTGTGACATAAATTCCTGGACTACTGTAATTTCATGCTAATTAAAAAAAAAGCTTATGAAAAAAATATTAGTTGATATACATTGAGAAAAATGGAAACTACTTGTGAAAATGAAGTGGCTTGGTTTATGGTATTTTTTTTTCTTCCAGAATTGTAATGTTGTTTAAAAATGTTGAGAGTTTTTAAAGAGTTTTACCCCTAAAAGAGGTTTGTAGAACTTTTGAAAAATATGCTTAAAATCAACATGATGCTACATCCAAAATGCTTGGTCAGTAGGAGTTTAAACAAGGTAAAAGATGCAGCACGGTCTCTGAGGAAGGGCTACAGAGTTCTCACCGTTAATTAGAGCTGGAAAACCCCTGAAACCATTAGTTGCTTCAGAAGTCAATATAATCACCCCACTTACACTGTAAGCTTGAAGTGCAAAGAATCATTCCCATATTGATTTGACCATCCAGAGAGACCGTTAATTACCCTTCAACTTAATTGTCCTCCAGGTCTAATCTAGCATTCATAACTGATGTTAAGTGATTCTTTTTTTTGTCCTTGTTTCATGTTTATCTTCATTTAAAGATTAAAGTGAACACAAGAACTCCTTTAAAATGCACTGCAGAAATGCCTGTAACCTCATACCTTATCAATGGAGTAAATAAAAGAAAAGTAAAACCTTAAAAATATACATTTAAAAATACTGTATTTATATATATATATATATATATATATATATATATATATATAATTGGACCAACTTTAACACAATTTCCATTCCTATCATTTATTTGGGTTATAAACTACCCTAAACTCTCAACAAACATCTTTATATTAATAAAGCTGTACCAGATCAGAGACTATAGCATAGATTAAATCCAAATTCATATATATTCAGCAGACAAAAAACTAGATGGTAACCTAGAGAGTCATTTCACAACAGCAGACAAAACCAAATTATTGACTACCTTATTCAAAGGTAGAATAAGTCAATAAGGTTTAGAATCTAAGGGAAACCCTCACAAGCGAAAAACACTCAGAACTGCAGAACTACTGTCTTACCCTAGCAACAGTAGAACAAAACAAACAACAACAACAACAAAAAAAAAAAAACCAACAAAAAACGGACAGGTGATTCTTACTGTGGTAAACGGTGTCCCTGGTGGTGGGGAGGTTTTACTGTGGATTTTCATTTATGTTTTTGTATTCAAAGTGACTTATAGTTTTTTGTCCTCATAGGATTTCAACCTGCAATCTTTTGCTACCAGTCCATATTTTATTCACTGAACCAGCAAACTGGATATTTCCAATAGCAATGATCCTATTACAGGTTCAAAGTCAATAGTTATGTCTGTTAGTTAAAAGGGTTGTATCTGTCCAATGGAAATTAAACTAAGAGACAAATCTCCAAATTTACTTTTAATATACTGAAAATTATACCTATGCTAAAATGTAATTTGATTCAAAATATTGATCTCCTAAAACATTTGTTGATAGTTAACAATGCAGATTATTTGGAAATCCGAAGCACTGAATAACAAAGATAGCTTTGTGTGTGTGAAAAACACATTTAAAATGTATAGCAGAAATGCCATGCGATACATTTTACACTGATTTATTTTCTGATTCAAATATAGCGAAGATTTCCCTGTGTGTTTGACAAGATAATGCTCAATTTTTGTATCCTTTCTGCAATCAGATGATTTGGGGCTTGAGTGGAAAAAAGAAACATGCATTCATTTTAAACATATGAATATAGAACTAAAAAAAAAAAATCTTCAAACAAAATGACAACATACTAGTTGGCATCAATTTGTGATGACAGCTGACACCTTTCAAGCGTATGAGGCTGTGCATTAAAATGCAGCAGCTATCAACAATGTTATTGTGATGCACCATGAGCCTTTATTATATGCTTTTTTAAATTAAAACACACATATGTGCATACATAACCATTATCTTCAGCACTGACTGGTGGCAATATGAGCTTTCATTTTAACAGCATCCAGACATTAAACAATATAATAAAGATAAAAGTGCAAACATGCAGTACATAAATGAAAAAAATAAATTAACAAAGTTTATTTTATGATCATTATTACTTTTGACAACCTGGATAATAAAAGCTTGCAGGATTGTTTCCTTTTCATGCACATTAGGGATGGAAAGATACTCAAAACAGGTTCTCTTTCATGTTGTTACACTTGTATTGTTGAGTTTTAAAAAGGGATATTTCTCAAAAATTCTGTCATGTTTCAAACTCATGTATGATTGTCTTTGTTCTGTGAAACACAAAATAAGTTAGGGGACCTTGTTGACTTCAGAAATACATACAAAAAAAATTGCCTGTAAATCACTCATTATGCTATATCATGACCAAATCTTGGATTCAATTATAGCTTCTCTGATCTGAGTTTATGCACCTCAGTTTTTTTAGTGAAAAAAAAAAATTATTTGTGAGTGATTTTGGCAATGTTCACTACGAGACTGAGGTGCATAAACGCAATGAGCCCTATGACCATCAGTTCCAAAAAGAAATTAAAAAAATGTTATTTTAAAGAAAACAAGTTGATATAAAGATATAATTGAATATTTGGTAATGTAAAAATAATTTCTAAATAATTTCTAAATAATTTTTGTAGGCTGGTCATTTTGACTGGGCACTTTGGTAAGTTTTAATCCAATGCAATAACATTATAATTCATTCCAATAATTCCAATAGCATGTCAAGGCAACATTAGCAGTAAAAAAAAAAAAAAAAAGACCTACGGATCAAAATCAGCATAACACAACTTAAGGTTTAAGAAAACATTGATATTTCTGTGATTATAGTTATAGTTTTTTTGAGCATCATGAGAAGAGATAGTTTGAGAGGGAAAAGAAGAATTGAATATAAAAGAAATCAGTGACTGCTGATTTGAGTTTCAGTGTGAGACCAGCACAGCTGGACAACAACAGATCCAAGCCTGATCTGTCCAGGACTGTCATCTGCCAGCGGTTCCTGCCATCTGTTCTGGTGTATATGGGTCACTTTAATCCTGTGTCAAGAGGACATTACAGTGCATGCAAGACATCTCAAAATGGCCAAGAACCCAGTATCATCCTGCAGACCTGAACTCACGCTTGACTTTATACACTCAAACCGCTGGAGATGTGCGTTGAGTTTCAGCCAGCTCCTATCATGGCAGCCTCACTCAACCCACTGATTTATGCCAGAATTCAATTAGCCTGATTTCACCTCATCAGTCAAGATGGATTGAGATATCAAACCTGCTGTCACGCTACCTCCTGCAGGCTTAGCGCTGACATATCAGATGGGGCACTCCATTTTATCATTCGATTAGGTCAGGTTTGCTCATTTGCATTCTCCACCAATGCATATTGTGCATTATGACTATGCTTCCGTTGTTTATTCAAAATACTCAAAACTTTATTCTGATTGGTCATTGAACATTGAAAAGTGTGTTATTCTCCAATAGCAACGTTGAATGATATAGCCTACCATTTATCTGGGTATCTCTGACTCACTCATTTCATACAAATGCAGCTCTCTTGCATTTCTGTTACACACACACACACACACACACACACACACACACACACACACATATATATATATATATAAAATAGCATTTATTTGGAATATTTATATATATACATATATTCCAAATAAATGCTTTTTTGAATGTTCTATTAATCAAAGAAACCTTTTAAAATCTCCACAAAAAGAAAGAAAAAAATTAAGATAAATGTATATAAAAAATAAAAAAAGTGTGTACATATATTCCGTATAATAGTATATATGTAGAACAATGCTTTCAGGAAATAAAATAAAAAGTCTATCTTCCCTGACTCCAGAGTTCAAGATAAGCACCGTATAATCTTTAGGGTGACAGTGATATAGTCTCTCATCAAGACCCCTGCAATTATCAGATGTGCCTGTAATGATTCTGGGCTGGAGTCCAGATAGATCTGAGAAATAGATTGTCTTTTAGTTGAGCTCCCTGCAGAGATTCCCATCAGTCTTTGTCCAATCATCAGCCACAAACAGTGATGTCAGAAAAAAACAATTAACCAATTAATGGCTATGTTTATTACTAAGTCCTTTCCAGCAGGAGCCTCCAAAAGCCCAGTGGATCGATAGAGAACACAGAACTGCTTCCTACCATGTTGTTTATGTTCTCAATTCAGTTTCGGCAAACATCCGATATTACTCCCATCAGTAGTCCTGAGAGGTCTAAATAACTGAGGATGACTTGTCGCGTATCTCTCCTCAGAAAATGTGTGCTATAGACATCATCTTTATGTTGTGGGTAGTGGCCTCATGGCCAGAGAAGCATGTCTCTCGAGAGAAATCTGTTCTTTTCCCATATAACATACGTCAAGGCTTCTGTTGCTGGACTCTCTTGGTGTAATGTCTTTGAGAGAGATTTAAAGACCCTATGAGGAAATGAAAAGCAGAGTTTTGTGTGCAAGCTTTGCAGTCCTCTGCCCAACTGCCCATGCTGTCATACTATTGTTGCCTATAATATGTCTAGAAAAAAAACAAAATCACATTTAAAAGTTGCAACGAAAATAAGAATGTCCCTTCTCCTAAAACATTTCACTGTATATGAAAATATGAGACTGGCTAGTTGTCCCACAGGAAGATTGACACATGGGCAACACAATTCCTAACATGAATAAAAAGGATATCCTACATTAACAATGAGAAATTTACGTTTTGTATATTAGGTGTAACAAGCAAGTTTCTGTAAAGAAGATTAAAATTCCTTTACATAAAAAAAGATTTAAAATAATCATAAAACAATAAATGCATACATTTTTTATATAGATAAAAGCAAAGAATAATAACAACAAATAATTTTAAATGTTTCACAATATTTAGCTGTATTTTTGTAAATTAATGTAGCCTAAATCCTTTCAAACACATAGTTTTATTAATTCTGCATGCAACCCTGTTGTAAACATAAAACTGAACATTTCATATACTACTTGTGAAAAATGTCAGCTGAGCATCTCTGATTTAATGGCATTTTTAAATATGTATAATAAACATTTATTGCTTGCAGGATATGGAGACTACATTGATTCCTTAGTGGAAATCTGCTGTAACCTCCGTATAAACCATTTTAACAGCTTGTACTGCTTTCATGCAGCCTAAAGTGTTCAGGTTTATGTAACTGTAATCTTCCTGTTGCATTCAGTCTAATCTCGGCCTTTTCCATTTCCATCCATTGGTAAAAAAAAATATGAGGCTTTTTGGAGTCAGTTCGGCTATTTTACTCATTATACTCCTAAACACTGTTGGCAGTTCCATAGCCTTATCTCATTCTCCAATGCACACAAGAGCTGTTTTTCCACCAATAGAAGCATTTGCCTTCACTTGTGAGAACATGTCAGCCATAACAGCTCAGTACCTGCGACCTCCTGGAATCAGCGTCGCTCTAAATACCTCTGTCTGGATACGACTGCGAACCGCACGACATATAAATAGAGGTTGTGTCCTAGCAGTAGCTCACAGCAGCCAACTGCATGGAAACAGACACAGAGGTTCACATTAGCATGGTGAAGAAATGCTGCAGCCATTTGCTTCAGATTATGAAAGATTGGGGGTGAAAAGGACATTAGTTCAGTCTGGTGTGTGTGTGTAGCCTTTTATATGATGAGCTGTATTCAGTAGAAGCTTTATCACCATGCTGCTGGAAGAGGCTCTCAATATCCCTCGTAAAACAGTATTTATGTACCAGTCTTTTGGGATTGCACTTTCTTTGTGGTGAATTTAAAGGCTGAGTTGTAGCAAATGCATCTTACTGTCGGGGAAGAAGCGAGAATCAATGGCTCACAAGTTGAAGACTTTATTTTTGAATGATTTCATTTGCAATTAATAACTTTCACTCTTCTATTTGTCACAGCAGCAAACAGCGCTTAAAATATATGCTATAAAGCTATGCTACGTTCAACCGTACATATTTATTTATTCATGTCAGAGGCTATGTGTTATAAAGTGTTATGTCTAAAGGTATCATGTTGGTTAATTAGTGGTTCTTGCTAGAGTTGTTCCGATTCCGATACTAGTATCGGAAATATCTCCGATACCACAACAAATTCTGGCATCGGCATCGGCGAGTACATGAACCCATATACCGATCCGATACCATTTTCTTAAAAAATACCTAGTTATGACCGCAAGCTTTGCCTAACCGCTGCACGGTTCTTCTTCGCTGCTCAAAATGCATTGAAAACACAGGAAGTTGTGCTGTGTTGCCACAAGCAACCCCTGTTTAGAGCAGCGAAGAAGAAATGAAAACGCGTTAGCAGCCCTGATCTATATATGACTGGATCACTCATCACATTCTAAACTGCCAAAAGACAGTGAAGCCGCTTCTATATTATAGATCAGTGGTTAGCAGTATGTCTCTGTAGTACCGGTAGTTACAGACTCTCAAGTATATTCAGTACCGGCAGCTGCGTTCAGTCGCTTCCGTGTAAGTCAAAGCGCAGGGCTCCAGACAGTAGCCGAATATATACTAGTGTCTGTGAATATTAAACTGCAAAATACTATTTAAATATTACTCCCGCAAAATCTACATCTCTGTGGGTGACTGGCACAGATGCGCGAGAGCTCGCTGTTTTGTAGTCTCTGCTGTGTGTCATGAGGACACGAACGCATAAACCGTCACTTCATGAGAATTTACCGTTTCATTTGAGAATACTGTCATATCATAAACACAGACACTCAAAGATCTTCATGGCAGCCCATTAAAATAAATGTTTGGTTTACATGAGTAAATTGACAATATATAAAGCTACTGTTGTAGCCTACAGTAATAATAATACGTCTCTATAATAATAATAATTATGCCTAGATGGTTGCTTGTTTTTTACTTGTTTTGTTGTAAAGAGATTATCTGATTAATAGATCTTTTTTTATATTCCTAGACTTATTTGTTGCAGTTTTTTTATACAGTTATATTGTAAAACTTAAATACCTTTTTTAGTTTGCGGTGTTAGATTTTTGGCTGCATTTGAAGTTCTTTTTTGCATATGAAAATAAATAATACTGTCAAATTCATGTTAGATAATAAAAATACTGTAATAAATACAGTAGTTCACCATGTATTTGTTCATGTTTTATTGAGGGATCTGTCTGAAGCACACCATAAAAAGAATTCTAGCAATTTACACAGGGCTAGTAGTATATACAGCTGTATATACAGATACACACCCAGGTATCGGATCAGTACTCGGTATCGGCCGATACCCTGAGCCCAGGTATCGGAATCGGTATCGGGAAGAGAAAAAGGGTATCGGAACATCTCTAGTTCTTGCTAAATCAAGCATGACTATTTTTATTTCTCATTTGAACAAGCCCCAGCATTAGCTATGGATATGAATGATAACTCAAACTGTATGTGAGTGTTTTGTGCCACTATTTTTCTAAGCTATTCGGCAAATGATTTTCACCTGGCAAACAATAAAATGTGCAACACAAACTCACAGGCTTGAAATAAAAGAGGAAAGCAAACAATATGGCTTTCATTCATTTTTCATTGGAAATGCAACAACCATCTATAACATCATAGAAACCGCTCAAAATCCCTGGCAATAACATAGCAACGGCCTAGCAACATTCCAGAACACCCTAACAACTAAATGTAATGCCCAGAAACCACCCAGAACACTCTAGCAAACAAATCACAATGTCTTAGCAACCACTCAGAACACCCTAGAAACCTCCCAGAAAACACTGGCAACCACTTAGCAACCAGCACCTCAGCAACCACCCAGAACAATCTGGCAACCAAATCACAATGCCTTAGCAACCACCCAGAAAACCCTGACTACCATATGGCGACGCCCTAGCAACCACCAAAACACCTTAACAACCACATTGCAATGTGCCTTTAACTAGCACCCCAGCAACCACTTTACAATATCTTAGCAACCACTTAAAACACCCTTAAAATAACTGCGGAAACCCTGGCTATCACATAGCAATGCCATAGTAACCATATGGAACACCCTAGTAACCACACAGAAAACCCTGGCAACCACACAGAATGTCTTAGCAACAACATAGCAATGACCTAGCAACCACCCAGAAATCCCTATCAACCACACAATTAAACTTTGTTTATAATTATAGATTTATGGACCGCACATGAGAAAAACAATCTGCTGTAAAGAGCCACGCTAATATTGAGCCAGTCGTACAAGTTAGAAGTCATACCACAAATGCCACGAACAAGAAAAACAATTCTAATTGCAAATACAGCACCAATTATCTGTGTGATCAGAGGTAAATAATATAAACACAGAGGATTTGTCTCTGAAATAATCATGTCATAAACCTCCACTAACAAAATAGTGATGTTAACGGGAGCTTCGTGACATGAGGATTCTGCTTTAATTGTAGATTTTTGACAGCAGGTCTAATTGTAGTCCGTCTCTTGGCTTTTGCCTGCTTTAGTTTGAGGTTATGTTAATTATGACTAACTGCCTCAGGCTCGTTTCACATGTGAGACACTAACAGGTGCACTGATGCTAACATCCCTACTCTTTCTCCACCAATCTCTCCGTCAGCTGCTTGAGTGGAAAATGAAGAGATTATATCCTCAGCCACAGAAGAACATGAAACGTCAATGGATTGCCACAAATGAATACAAGAATAAATTAATAAATGAGGAAAAAGAGAGAATGAGGGAAACATTTATTACATGAAAAGCACATTAAGACTTTTGCGTAAGCCTAAATAAGATCTAAACATTCGCCACAATACCAGGATCAAATTTACCTCTTTCCCCACTTTTAAGCTCCACATTGTTATGGTGTGTGCCCACCAAAATGCAAATTGTATTTATTTTTTGTTCTGTTTCTTCATGTTATTCCAGACAGACTGGATGATGGTGAGATCAGATCTCTGTGTGGAGCACTGGCTGCTGTCAGACTCCTTGTGCAAACAAAAATCTCACTGGATTATTACATTTAATGGCAAAAATATTTGGAAATGTAAACTGATATTTACTACTTAGGGTTAGGGTTAGGGTTAGGGCAAAGATAGGACACTACAGCAAAGATAGAAATAACTGACTTAGAACCATTTATATATATATATATATTAGGGGTGTAACGATACGCGTATTCGTATTGAACCGTTCGGTACGATGCTTTCGGTTCGGTACGCGGTACGCATTATGTATACCGAACGGTTCGTTGGAGTAATTAATTATATTTGGAAAAAAAAAAAAGAGAGAGATAGAAATATAATGATATGCGTTCAACAAGGTAGCCCAATAACCCAAACAACGTAACAGGCAACGCCTCTGACACCCCCGAAGAAGAAAAAAACACCATCTTATATGTTTATGTTAGGCTACTCAGCAGGCGCTCGCTCACTCAGTACGCGCTGAAGGCTCGTTGCAAAATAGCCAATGCGTTTAACAGACTAGAAATGAGAAGATCCCCCAATAACCAACAGGTCTGGTGTTTGGGTGCACTTTGGATTCCCTTTAAGCTATAATGGTGATGGCAAGAGAGTGGTGGATAAAAAAACAACGGTATGTCGCATCTGCAACATGACAGGGTACACCAGCGGGAATACAAAAAAAAATAAATAAAATAAAATAAAAAACACCAGCGGGAATATCTGGGATATATGCGTCAGTACTATCTGGGAAAAGACGAAAAAAAGGAGAAACATGCACGCAGCAAACTATCCCTGCAGCATTTAGACACTATAGCTTACAGGGAATCCAACCCAAACACCAGACCTGTTGGTTATTTTAGGATCTTATATTTCTGGTCTGTTAAATGCATTAGACATTTTGCAACGAGCCTTCAGCGCGTGCTGAGTGAGCGAGCGCCTTAGGGGCCGTTCACATATCGCTCCTAAAAACGCGTGGAAAACGCTAAGCACGTCTTTCTCCTCCTTTCCAAAGCGCTCGGGCAGAAGCGCTCATGAGGCGTCTGTCTTTGCTAAGCAACAACGACGTGCTCTCTCCATGAGACGCGGAAATTTCAGCGAAGGATAAATGGATTTGCAGCTCTAAAAATCGCTTGCAGTAGCTCTGCTACTAAATTTATTTCAAAATTGCAATCCATATACAACTATGATCAGCTGTTCCTTCATCTTGGCTGAGCTCTCAACCTTGTTACGGGAAAGGATGAAGCTGATTGGTTGGTTCTTGTCACATGACCCGCGGTGCGCTTGCGGCATTCTGAAAAGTTGAGATGTTTTTACATTTTGCTGTATCTAAAACGTATCGAACCGAACCGAACCGTGACATCAGTGTATCGTATCGAACCGAACCGTGAATTTTGTGAACCGTTACACCCCTAATATATATATATATATATATATATATATATATATATATATATATATATATATTTTGTGTGTGTTAGAGACTTGGACTAGTTACACAAATGTCTTTGTATTGCTTTAATTCTCTGCAGAGAATGATCTGGTTTACACACAGCTTCTGAGTCTGTGTGCAAAGAGATAACACACAGACTCACAGTCCACTTTTATAGAATGTAAAAGATACATCGAAGGACAGACTAGGACCTTTGAGCCAATCACGTTGCTCAGTGCACATCACCTCATAACTCATGTACATCTCATGCACCTCTCCCTGGTACGGACTCTCAGAACTAACTGTTCCTGGTACATGGTTCCTCTTTAGAAGTTGTTTTTCAGCCTAAAGCAGTTACGTGCACAGGTTATACAAAGAACTCATTGTCCCTATGGACTATATATATATACAGTACTACCTTGATCATTGTATGTTAAAAAGATAACTTAATTAGATGAATGCAATCAATGCCAAATTAACAAAACAAAACATTTCCATAACAGTGGGAGGGAGTGAATGACACTGCTCTATTCCACCCTCAATACCCATGGCTGAAGTGCCCTTGATCAAGGCACTGGACCCCCAGTTGCTCCCTGTGCACTGGATCTATAGCTGCCCACTGCTCTGGGTGTGTGTTCATGGTGTGTTCACTTCTCACTGCTGTGTGTGTGCACTTGGATAGGTTAAATGCAGAGCACCAATTCCGGGTATGGGTTACCATATGTGGCAAATGTCATGACTTTCACTTTCACATAATTCTGATACAACCGGACGTGTCAATAAGCTCTTCACTGATTGGCTTGCGTAATCATGCAAATTTTTCTGCTCGAGTTGAAATTCTGAAATTGCACAGGAAATGCAATTGAGGTGTACATTGCATGTTCGTGGCAACTGCGTTGCCCAATTCGTGTCATTTTAGTTTTTTTGCCTGGCATGAACTTGTGTCTATTAGCGTCTTTGCTTTGACTTTGTAATATACTTGCACAAATAATTACATTTCGCTTTTAAGGTGAATGCATCATTATGTCCTCTGAACTTTTTATAGCCTAGATTCATAAGGAATAATAAAGAGTATAACATTCAATAATAAGGAATTTTCTTACAATTAAAGCTTTTTTTATTTTTTATATATAACAAACAAGTCTTCTAAACCTGTTTTTTAAATTGTCAATTCAATAATTTACCCATTTTTCCACAATAATGTGCCAGCAAAAAAAAAAATAAAATAAAAAATAACCTTTTGTATAACATTCCATTTTATCATGCAGACATTTGGGAAAGGTTATTTATGAATGTAGTAGCATTACCAAAAAAACTGGAAAAAATGTGACCAATGGGTAAACAACATATTTGTGCTAATATTTTAAATGTATTATTATAGGGCTTTTCTAAAAAACTATATTGATATGCTTAAATTAATTGCGTGTATGGAAGCATATGGGTAGCATTATTCAATTTGGGATGTAATATGCAAAATGACAATGCAATATGTAAAATGGCAATGCATTTCTGTATTTACATTTACATTTTCCAATACATTTGTGCAACGTTTGGTGCAAAATGAAAATGAAAATTAAATTACATAATTTTCATTTGCCATTTCCTACACCAGTTTTAATATGTAAAATGAATATTAATTTTAACGTTTTATAAGTTGCAAAATTAAAATGAAAATGTATTACAGAAATGATTAGATATGTCTAACATGTTAAAGCAAAAACTGTGGCAAAATGATCATTTAAATGCTATTTTTCTTAAATGCATTAACACTCACAGTCAAGACACTTACCGATTGCATTTTCATTCGGTGTCCCGCAATGAATGTAGCAAAACTCAATGTACACATTGAAAATGCATTCCGAGCCGATCAAATCTCCGCCCCCTCCCGCCCTGTCAATCACTGCGTGAACAAGGCGGGGTTTACAGAAGGTCAAGAGACTCAAGTGAGAGAAAATGGACAAGACAGTTGGCCCGTGTACGTTTTGATCATTTCGGTTTATGGCTTCAATATTTCATTCGGACTTGTGGGCGGAGCTGAAACGCTGCTTTCATCTGATTGGTCGAATCGGATCGGTTTTCATCTAACAGCCTTCAGCTGAAATGTCTGAAACTACACTCACTGTTAATTAGCATAATATTTGAATCAGATGTAGCTGGGCACATAATTCATGCTACTGAGACCTGCAAATTATTTCTAGGTTGTAGTATTGTATGAATATTGTCCCACTGATAAAAACAGTGCAAATAGTTCTGTCCCTTTGGATAACAGTAAAGTGGAAATAAATATAGTTAAATTTATGAAATAAAATTAAATAGGATTTTTTGGGAAGGTAAGTCTGGACAGTTATACAAGCAACACCAGTCGGACGAGTCTAAAGATATGAGCTGAATTGGGTGAAACATTAAAGTTCTAGTCTGTGTCAATTACTCTCATAATAAATAATAATAATAATGTTAACTGTATTTTTCGGTATAAGTTGCATCAGTCCAAAAATACGTCATGACGAGGAAAAAAACATATATAAGTCGCACTGGACTATATGTCACATTTATTCAAGACCAAGAGAATCATTACCGTCTACAGCCGCGAGAGGGCGCTCTGAGGTAGGCTACAGGAGCACTGAGCAGCATAGAGCTAATTTTACTATTTTTATTTAGAAATGTAACTATATTCATTTTTACAATTATTTATTAATGTCACACACACACGCACACACACACACACACATACCTAGTGCCTTATGACTTAAAAGATGAGAGTGGTAAATGTTAAAGACATGGGACTGTTCAGTCTATTATTGATTTTAATTTCCACTTCACTGTTATCCAAAGGGACAGAACTATTTGCACTGTATTTATCAGTGGGACAATAATCATACAATACTACAACCTAGAAATAATTTGCAGGTCTCAGCAGCACGAATTATGTGCCCAGCTACATCTGATTCAAATATTATGCTAATTAACAGTGAGCGTAGTTTCAGACATTTCAGTGCTTCACTGGCACTGACTCTTATTTTGCCTGAAAGAATGACAAGACCGAGCTGAAGGCTGTCAAATGAAAACCGATCCGATTCGACCAATCAGATGAAAGCAGCGTTTCAGCTCCGCCCACAAGTCCGAATGAAATATTGAAGCCATAAACCGAAATGATCAAAACATACACGGACCAACTGTCTTGTCCATGTTGTCTCACTTGATTGAATCTTATTCTTGAGACTTGAGTCTCTTGACCTTCTGCAAGCCCCGCCTTGTTCACACAATGATTGACGTGGCGCGAGGGCGGGGACATGTGATCGGCTCGGAATGCATTTTCAATGTGTACATTGAGTTTTGCTACATTCATTGCGGGACACCGAATGAAAATGCAATCGGTAAGTGTCTTGACTGTGAGTGTTAATGCATTTAAGAAAAATAGCATTTAAATGATCATTTTGCCACAGTTTTTGCTTTAACATGTTAGACATATCTAATAATTTCTGTAATACATTTTCATTTTAATTTTGCAACTTATAAAGCGTTAAAATTAATATTCATTTTACATATTAAAACTGGTGTAGGAAATGGCAAATGAAAATTATGTAATTTAATTTTCATTTTCATTTTGCACCAAACGTTGCACAAATGTATTGGAAAATGTAAATGTAAATACAGAAATGCATTGCCATTTTACATATTGCATTGTCATTTTGCATATTACATCCCAAATTGAATAATGCTACCCATATGCTTCCATATGCGTGTGCCTGTGTGTGTGTAGAAGTATATCTCAGACAATGATTATATGAAACATAATGTATTAATTCCCCTGAATCCTGAAAGAGCAACCTCTGAGCAATAACATTTTCTATACAACATTACATATGTTTTATCAATTTCTGGTTAATGTCTTCATAGCCCAGTGGGCTACAAAGATTCATTTTAATGAATGGCTTCAGATCCCATTCTGCATGGATTCAAATCTAAAATGAAAAGAAATGCCAGAGAAAACGATCCATGCTAATCCAAGCACAAGATACACGAGAGCAAGCTGTCATTGTTATTGTCGCCGAGGGCAACGAAATAAGGATGTTGCTGTACTAATAATTCATTACTTACTCAACACAATTCCAGATGCAGACTCAACAGGATTGCTCTGTGGCCTTCTGCTGCTGCCACACCTATTTCTGGATCACGTTAGCATCACATTAACTTCCTTTAGCTATTAAAAATAATAATTTTTAACACATAATACTGCCTTTCTAAATAGCAATTTCATGATTGCTAGTGTTATGCTCTTCGAGTTTTAGCTTCAGTTCATTTTTAAAAGCTCTTTATAAGAAGAATGCACTAAAAACACCACAAAGAATCTTCAAAAGTAAATTTACTTGGCTCAAAGACTAGGAGCTTTTCTATGATAAGTAAAATGAATTATGATGCTGCATTGCATTTTTTCAGAACTGGCACATTTCCGCTTAAAATTGTAAGAGGACAGAGTGAATCAATATTTGGTTGGCTTTCCCATTAAAATTTGAGACTGCAGTAATTAACTAGATAAATAATAAATGCAATAGTAATGAGGTGAAAAGTGTAAAGAGAAATCGACGGGCTCTGGAGATGAAATACCTGCCCTCTTAGAAGCAGAGCGTTGACATGCAGTACAAACATTTCTACATGAAGCCGCTCAATCTGCATCAAAAGACACTGAACTTAAGGATGGTTGCTGTTTTTATAGGTCTATTTTTTTTCTAAAAGAAAATACCAGTATGAGATCACTTCTTTTGACTTTACACCAAATAAATAAATAAATGCTTTTACCTCTTATACCAAACATGTACATTTGCATACAAGATTCTAAACCAGAAAAAAAAAAAAATCACTGCCAGAAACTTTATAATTATTAGTTTGTTTTCCTGTTGACAAAGTCCTACTGAGGCTTCTTCTGAAGAAAGCTTTTAAGAAAGTTCACAGCTCGCAGATTGCACTCACTGGGGCAAAACAAAGATGCTAAGGCCTTTTGAACATGGCAATTAAATCCCTCTCAGGCTTTAGCGCTCTTGTCCATTAACATTTACCTCCCTATCTCTCTCTCTCTCTCGCTTTTTTTTTTTTACAAAAACAAAAAAGAATGTGGAGAAACTTGTAAAGTGCTTTATACTTTTCTGTGCAAGACAAACAAAAGGTCCCCTAACCTACGTAAGTCCCCATAAGTGTAATATCTGTTCAACTGTTATTCATGCATATTATGGCAATTATTTTAGTTTTACACATCCTGAATCTGTGGCATGTGAGCATTTTAGTAGGATAATAGTATTTAAATCTAAATGTTAATGAATTGACAGAGAATGCAATCCAAACCCTAATGTGTAGCTTTAAACTGCTTTAATCACTTCATTTTTTGTCAGATTGACTGACAAAATTGACTGACGGTTTCTTCATAAGAGCCTTTGCTGTGAACGATTATGTTGATAAATTGGTTTATACGACTAAAATAGGTTTATCAAAGATATTCATTCAAGGAGTAATCATTAAAAGAAATAAAGCTATATTTATGAGATATACAGTACAGACCAAAAGTTTGGACACACCTCCTCATTCAAAGAGTTTTCTTTATTTTCATGACTATGAAAATTGTAGAGTCACACTGAAGGCATCAAGGGCTATTTGACCAAGAAGGAGAGTGATGGGGTGCTGCGCCAGATGACCTGGCCTCCACAGTCACCGGACCTGAACCCAATCCAGATGGTTTAGGGGTGAGCTGGACCGCAGACAGAAGGCAAAAGGTCCAACAAGTGCTAAGCATCTCTCGGGGAACTCCTTCAAGACTGTTGGAAGACCATTTCAGGTGACTACCTCTTGAAGCTCATCAAGAGAATGCCAAGAGTGTGCAAAGCAGTAATCAAAGCAAAAGAAGGTGTGTCCAAACTTTTGGTCTGTACTGTATAAATCAGGAGTGGGGAACGTTGATCCTGAGTTTAGCTCCAACCCTAATCAAACACACCTGAACAGGCTAATCAAGGTCTTCAGAATACAGATAGGTTTTTTTTTTTTTCATGGTTGGAGCTAAACTCAGCAGGGACACAGGCCCTCCAGGATCAACGTTCCCCACTCCTGGTATAAATGATATAAAGTCAGATAAACTACAATTACATGACCATTCAAAAGAGCTCTGTAAGATGTTTTTGAAAGAAACATCTTATTTTGACAAAAGCTGCAGTTATTTTGATTGATTTAGTAATGTGAAATATTAAATTCTAAAAATGCTAAAAAACATGCTACAAACATGTCTGTCAGTCTATCTATCGTAGACTGCATAACTATTTTAGTCTTCAGTTTTTCAAACTTGCAGCTTGATAAACTATATTTTAAACATTCAGACTAGACTTTATGAAGCCAACATCAAAGTTTGTCTAAAAACATTACTATCTATAGTGGTTTGTTTATAAAAATAAAAAATAAATCCGTTAAACCAGTAATATGTCAAATATTAATATAATTTAATATTCTAAACTGTTTCTATTTTAATAAAGTATTTTAAAAATGTAATTAATTCCTGTAATGGCAAAGCTGAATTTTCAGCAGCCTACTATCTTCAGTGTCACATGATCCTTCAGAAATTATGCCGTTTGTTTTATTAGTTTGTTTCTTCATAAAAGCCTTTATTGGACAGGACTGTGTTGATACATATGTTATAGCGAATTGCAAAAATAGGCTCATTGGAGATGTTCTGCTCTCAATGTTGATTTTGGGATCTGTTTAAATAAATTCACGCCACAGGCACAGGATGTGTGAAACAGGCCTAATTCCAGCTGTTGCTTGACTAAACAATCAATGAACAAAATTTTCAGTGACACAACTCACTGGATAGATGGCACCGCTGTTGTGTTAATGCCCATAAACTGCTCTGTGCAGCTTCCAAACCCCATCCAGATCACAGAATACACACCGGTGGCAGGATCTAATCCAACGAATCAGAAGCAAGACTGGAACAAACAGCCGCTGTGGGACGTACATGTACCTCTCTCCCTTGGTTCCAATGACAAGACGCAGGTCTATCATCCTTGATTTCTCTGATCTTTAGAGGCGATTCTTCTCAGAGTGATATCTAGACAGGGAACAGAATTGAATCTAGGTTCACCTTTTGGACCCTGGCAAATTCAGAGTGAAAACTTTCCTATTAGCATACCATCAAATTAATACTGTTCTGTCACGATTCTACTGCTTTTCTATGGAAGCATGAGCTAAAGTTTGAAATAAGATAATTACATTTGTGAGACAAGCCACAATAAGAGAAAAAGAGATGAGAGATGAGATGAGATTTAATATAACAGTATAAGATAATCACTGTGACATTGTCTACAAAGTAACACTTCTGAGAAATATCTTTCTATTTAAACATATTTTAAAATGTATTCCTGCAATGGCAAAGCTAAATTTTCATTATCATTATACCAGTCTTCAGTGTCACATCACCTTTCAGAAATCAATCAACCGTGAGGCATATTTTCTTTTTAAAATAAATTTATTTTAATTTTAAAAGATCAATTTTTTAGAAATACTGTTTATATGTAACAGTATAAAAGTCTTTACTGTACATTTAGATTTTATTAATCAATATTTGAGTTATTAATCCCCCCCCCCCCCCTAAAAAAAGTACTGATTTACCATACAATACCACAATGTTGAGAGTAGGTATCTTAAATGTATCTCACAAACTATACTATACCTAACAGTAATGGCTAGATTGAGTCTGATTCAAACCAATAACTCTCAAGACAGTTTGAGGCTGTTGCATGAAACTAGTTCAAAATAACAGCATTTATTTGAAATAGAAACATTTAGTAACATTAAAAATACTTTACAGTCACATTTGATCATTTAATTATTAATTTATTTTATTTCAATAAAAAATGTAATATTAATAATAATAAAAAAAATTTTTAACAATACTTGTACTTGTGTACTTTTTCCACTTCTACTTTTTTCAGTCTTTTTCACTATTAGACAGAAACAGGCTTCCATACCATTCTGAATACAAATAAATGCTGGTCTCGGGCTCTCTTCACCTCATCTTGCTGAGTCCACTTGGAAACAGCATTTATAAACTATTTTCTTACCACCATGAAGCAACATGAATTCTCTCTCCAAAATAAACATTCCCAATCCTATTCTGTCTATAAACAGTGAAATGACAGATTACCCAGGTGCTCTGGTAAATGCATTTTAAAGAAATGCTGTACTGTCCTGCAGTACTCAACACAACCCACTCATTGTGCTGAGAGTGTTTTGCACATTTTTTTTTCAATCCCTGTGACTCTAATTGAAACGTGTTTTGTGTTTTTTAATGTCTTGGCTTTTGTTGCGGTTCTTTCAAGGGACCACTTTTTATTTACTAAGAGAGAAATATGGTGTAGACTCTAAATAAATCAGCTGGAGCTTAATAATTCATCTCCTTAATATGACTTTATAATGTTATATCTTTAAAATATTTTACTAAATATGAATCAGGGAACTATAGCAGAGAAGGGCATTCTTCTCATTTTTAAAAGCTCTTCCCTTAAACTATCTAACTCATAACTAACATACTAAGGTCATGCCAGTAATCCCATGTGGGAAATAACAGCCAACAAGTTCGACACTAATAGAATTAAAAGGATTCCACTGAGAATGGGGTTAGTGATCTGTAGCAAATTTTTGTTTGCTCTCTTGGGTCTATAATTGATTACATATATCCAATACCTAGCCACAAACAGATTACTGTGTAAATGCCTATATAGCTATAGGTTTTGACATCAGTTTAACAGATTAGTGGCTGGTTACATCAGGGGTTGAAAAATAATCTTTTGTCTCTGGGTCTTAATGAGTCCAGAAAGTGGATGTTCGATTGTGTTTCCTGTGTTGGTTTCGACACTCCTGGTGGACTGAAACTAATTCTTGCAGAAATTGGGAAATTAGAGAAATTAGTAAACCTAGCAAAGCTTGATTATCTCTTTAACATTCAAGGGGCAATTCACTTAGAATTCAATAGGAATTGCACCCTCTGATATTGATGTCAATTTAAAGAGCCAGTAAGATGAAAATTCTAAGCTTCCTATCACTGTTTATAAGTCCTGTACAATAGGTTTAAATCCATCCAATGTTAAAAAACATTGTCATTTTGTCAAAATATCATTTTAAAATTACCTCAATTCTCAGAGATCCACAAACGGTTCGCGCGAAGCTGTTCAAAAGATTCAGTTTCCTTAAACCCCACCTTTCGGTAGCATACTGTGTTCTGATTGGTCAACTAACATAGTCAGTTTTGATTGGTTGTTCCAAACACAACTTCATGGTAAACAATGCGTTAACATCTTTTTGGGGTGAATTATGTCTTATTCCTCTCATCACGAAGCAAACAGTAAAATAAAAAACTTGAACAGTCTCGCTGCTTTTTCTTCTGTGTGGGTGTATTCAAGCCACGCGTCTTCAGTTTGAATCTGAATAGCACGTTCAGCACGGGGGCATGGTCACATTAGATAAAATGAAGGGAGACGTGAAAAACGGACATCGTGTTGTTTTCATATGGATTACTTTATCAGAGAATATCTGTTAGCAGCACTTGTTACACTTCATTTTAATGACGTGTTTGTAAATGAAGATCAGTGCAGATAAACGCTGCAGACAGCACACATACTGATAAGACGCTCGGGAGAAAACAAACACATAACTTCATAATCATACTTCGCATTGTGATTCGGAGATGCTTGTTGGTCTAAATAAAGTTGGTAATGAACCCTCTTTTATGGCCAAACGCTTTGAAAATCTCACCTTGTACTCACCGAGATTGGAAAAGCAGTCATCAGTGAAATGTTTTGAACACAACAAAAGGG
The DNA here is from genome assembly GCF_023724105.1 of Carassius gibelio. Classification (NCBI taxonomy): domain Eukaryota; kingdom Metazoa; phylum Chordata; class Actinopteri; order Cypriniformes; family Cyprinidae; genus Carassius; species Carassius gibelio. Next base: position 6,059,519 of record NC_068415.1, read on the forward strand.
ATTTGTTGTACTGCTCTGGTATTGTGGTAAAAATGAATTTTAGCCATTGGTTCTTCTGATCTTCAGCAGTGAAAATAAAACAAACTTGCCTTTACAATTAAAAACACACTGTCTCCTCGACATGATGCTATCCAACCAGAGCGTCTGTGTGGGGGTGGGGCAGGTCAGAGTTCCATTTCTCCCAAGACGGTAGGCGGAGATTATTATGCAAAGTGTTCTAGTGACGTACATAGAGATGGGCAAAAGATTTGAAATCTATAACGACTCGTTTCAGCGATTCAGAGTCGACTCCTTACTTTAAATGCCAATAACTTTATAAATCGTGTACTTTTTGGTTTAATTACTTTGCACATTGTTTACACTGATGGACAGTTACAACATACACTGTAATACTGGTAATTATTGATTTCCCATCTGTGTGGCTCTTTAATTTCAGGCTGGCTGGACTATCTCAATCTTGCATGCTAATGCTGGGACTGACCATCATTGTGATCCAGGCTCCTGATGCTTTTTAAATTGCCAAAGGTCAATATTCTTCTCCATCATTTGATGAAAACAGCTGATACAACCAATACAAAATGCAAAAAAAAAAAAAAAAAAAAAAAAACCAAACAAACAAAAAACCACCAACAACAAAAAAACATCCTACTTCAATTACTTTCCCCACCTGCTTTCTGCGGCCCTAATGGTGAAACATTTATTGCACCAGGCAAATTTCACAGTGATATTTTGTGAATAACATGCAATCTATAATAAACCTAATTTGCATAGAAAGGAGACAGGACAAAGAATGACAGAGCCATAATTCAACGGTGTATTTAGTGTTTAGTTGAATTGGGTTGTGTGCGGTTAGTGAATATGATAAATCATTATAAAGCATTGTCCATCCTAAAATTATGATTAAAAAAAACACACTGTATATTGTAAATAACAATGTGTTTTTTACTTTAAATCGTTCTATAAGCAGTAAAACAACACAAACAGGAAAAAATGCATTTTAAGTTTAGAAAGTTTTACTCCAAACTAATCGCGTTTTGAGGGGGGTCCCTCTGTAAAAATTGCGTTCCGGAGGCTAAAATAAACATTATTTTGGTTGCTTCAACCCGCGGCAACAGTGATAAAGTAGTCCAAATCCACGGGAAAACCACGAGCTTGGCAACACTGTGACTAATAGTAATTTGTACAATGACAACGAGCGCTGACGCTGCGGGGTCGGCGTGACACAAAAATCTAACTTCTAATTTTGCACGCTAATTTTGTCTCCATGCTACACTTAATAGTAAGGCTTTCCTCTGTGTATACATATCCTTACAAGTACAATTTTAGCTGTATTATTTATGTCCCCTTCAAAAATTTTGCTTGAGAGATTTTATGGTTATTGTCGTCGTCCACACACACACAAAAAAAAATGCTTAAAGTATCATGGTCAGTAAGGTCAGTCTATTGCTGTAGCAGAACTTTTTTGCAAGAGAAGATTTTGCGATCTTACAACCCAGACTGATTTATTTTCCATACCTTAAAGGAAAACGCCACTATTTTTCCATATTTTCACTATGTTCTTCCCTCAAATTAGACGAGTTGATAAGTACCTCTCCCGTCTCACTGTGAGCACTCAATCGCTGTAGCACTTAGTAATAGTAATAGTATCACTCCTGAAAACTTCCTCTCCCTGCAAATATATATATATATATATATATATATATATTTTTTTTTTTTGCATATATATATATATATATATATATATATATATATATATATATATAAAATTTGACTCAATATTTTCAAAACTCTGTGCATGTTTTCCTGTTCAGCAATACATAAATAATAGAAGAAACATACTTTCACTTTGATCATACTGCATGCCTCTGCAATGCTGGTTACCAAAGTTTACAATAACTTGGGTCACTAATTGAGCCGTCTGGCAAATGAAAGGATGTTTCTTTTACATTTTAAAAAGCCTTTTCTGTTGGAATACGGATCTTAAATAAATAAATAAATTCAATAAAGATGTGTCATTGAATTTGCAATATAAAGTAGCTCACATAATGTACAGAAGCTTCTTTCCAGACTTCTGATAGTTGTTTGCTGAACCAGCTGGACTTGATAAACCACATCATCTTTCTGGGTTCAGTTCACTCTAAGGTGCTAAATAATTTAGAGCCAGGAAATTGGCGCTACAAAAAAGTGCGCCCGATTTACTCTGGTCCACTGTGGTCATCAAATCAGCTCAGTTATTTCCTTTAAAGGTCTACATATACTCTTCAGGGACATGAGGACATCTGCTTATGAAAAACAGAAAAAAGTTCAGTGACTTCTCTATGCGAGTATTTTAACACTGGCTGCTCCATATTTTGTAGTAGGTGAATTAAATAAAGCCACAAATAGCCTTGTCAGTTACACTGTGCAGCATTTGATCAAAGCTAAAATGTACTAAGACCTGATTATAGCTGGTTTTGAGTTTAAAGAGAATCTCACAGCAGTGTCTGACCCAGTTTAACTTAAAGAGAGGCTGCAGAAGTGCTTTATCCTGTCAATCAGTCAGTCAACCTCTCTTCATTAGGCCTGTGGTGATCCCTTCTGCGTTTCCAGCAGTTCTGCGGTGCTGTGATGTGATGTGAAATTTAGCGGCCTTGAATCATTTACCCAATGAGTTCATTTTCTCGGGTCTCAGGTAATTGATTCTTGAAGAAATGGTGTAAATAACACGTTTACACCTCAGCCTTTTATGATTATAGTTTGGACTAAAGCTCTTGGCAACACTTTCTAAGCTTGTATTTACACAGCAATCTGTGTGCAATTCAAAAAATGGGAATGATCTGAATTTGAAATCAAGTAACAAGCAGGGACTAGAATTTAAATTTGAAAATAATAGTAGTATATATATATAACAGAAATCACACTTTATTTTCTTTATGTTACTCTAATGTTCAGACCCTTGACTCTTTAATGCTGCTGCTTTTACTGCAACTATATCGCTGTTTCTTTTTGCTTTGTCCTGTTTTGATTTGTTTTAGTTCTGGTCTTTGACATTGCAATGCTACTTCTAAATTTTTTTTTTTTTTATCCTGTTACTTCTAAAGTTACCTTGGGGATTTGAAAGGCACTATATAAAAATGTTTATTATTATTATTAATGCTGCTATTGTTTAAAAGTTCAAAAATGCCTTCTATTTATACAGTATATCGCTATATATTATTGAAAATAAAATTATTAAAGGTATGGAAATAATGGTAGCACTTTATTTTACAGTCCTGTTCCTCATGTACATACTATGTACTTATTATAGCAATTACAATAACTATGTAATAACTAGGTACTAACCCTGAACATACCCCTAAACCTAACCCTACCCCATGTAGTTACCTTGCGTTACCAGAACTTTCTTAGATAAATACACTGTACGTACACTATAAGTACATGTTAGTACACGTACTGTAAAATAAAGTGCAACCGAAATAATTAAAGGTTTTTACCAGATTATCAGATTACATTTAGAACAACTAGCTTTGTAGCAAGTAAAAAAGCATTTTTTTTTGAGGTTACAGAGAAAAGTGTTAATTATAGCACAGCGCCTGGGGTTCTCTGAAAGTCCACATTGTCACATCCACTCTGAAAAAGAGCAAAATGAAAATATTTATGCTCTAATTAAATTCCCATTTTTTAACGCTCTATTTGCATGCAACATTAATAGCAGTGAACAATGAGCAATCAAATAAAGCATTATGAGCTGCTGCCATCCAGAATACATAAATGGCTAAAATACTGTAAATTGCCAGATTATGCACAGTGTACATAGACTAAACCAATGCCTCTCCAGGCCATCCACATAAGTGAGACTTGGCCTTATTGTCATACCATTTACTGCAGTGAATAATACTATTTTTTTATTTTTATTTTTTACAATTTGTGTATAAACACATATACAGCTCAGGAAAATGCCTGTGGGAAAAAAAGACAACACAATAATAATTAAATATGTTTTCACTTTATATTTTATACAACTTTTAAAGTAATTTAAATTTGGACTTTTAAAGAAATGGTTCCCCCAAACATTTGCTGAACATTTACTCACTACATCACTTGCTCTGCAATAAGTGGGTGCCGTCAGAATTAGAGTCCAAACAGCTGATAAAAACACTAAACAAAACAAAACTCTAGTCATCACTTCACTTAAGATGCATATTTATAATTAACAAATCTATCAGCTGTTTCTTGATACATATTATTACTTTTGAAAAAGTGTTTAATCTGAATCAGGCAAACAAATACAGTATGCACAGATTGAGCGCGATTTACAAAAGCTTGCTACATTTTTCCAAATCTGTTCTGATGAAGAAACAATCTCACTGAATTGCCTCAGGATGAGTAAAAAAAAAATATTAGAGTTAATTTTCAGGAGAACTATTCCTTTAATTTAAAACCTTATAGTTACTAAGTTATAACCCCTGAAACAACTAGCCCTATTCTCCATTATTTCACATTCTTTCCATGCTGTAATTCTAAAGAATTCTGAAGATTGATTACCATAAAGCCACTGAAGCCATCAAATCTTAATTGGAGCTAAACACACTAAATTCTGCAGTCCTAATGGGACGAATTTACGTTCATGCAAATCATATGCAGGCAGTGTGCACAGGCACATCAGGCATAATTGGACTGCTGAAGCTAATGAAACGGGTTCCCAACTTCATATTCATGTCATTCTAACATGGTTTCTACACTTCCATGCAGGAAAATGAGCAGAGGGATAATCCATCTCCTTGAAAATCCATAAGCCTAGTATATGAAAGCATGAGATTTGATTTCAAACTGTTACCAATTCTCATTAATGACATTTGCCATGCTGGCTGCATGTACCATAACCTGAATAAATCCTTCATTCAGTCGAGAAAGCAATTGTTTCTGGACGCAAGACATTTTTCTAGAATCCATTTTCATGAGGCCACGAACGACATCAGGATTCTGTTCAGAGGTTTTTCAATCCACCCTCCTCGCCCCCTTGTTTGCGCCTCAAGTGCTTTGTTCTCCTGAATCTCATTATCATGCACTCTGTTGTTTTTTCATGGACACTCACACAGTCCCTTTGTTTTCTGCACAAAGGGCTTTCTCGAGACCCGAATCAAACAGGTGTTTTTTTGTTCGCTAACCTTGCTAATTACCCTCCTTGTAAACATGCAACAGTGAGAGCATCATTTTCTGCCATTCTCCCTTTGAGCAACGATCAGCTATTTCCCAGTGTTTTCTTGTTTATGCACAGTGTTGAAGAGACTAACGCAGTGAGTTTACAACAGTGTTGCATAATTTAATATGGAACTTGAGCTGTTTGCCACTGCCTTGAACCATAGGGAAATATAAACCAGACAGCCTGCGCACCGCACACAAGAAGCATTTCAGTGCGAGAAAGAAAATTATCTTCATAACTCTCTAATCCCTGGTTTTGCATCCACCTCAGTAGATAACATGCCATTTTTGGCCCCTCTTCTGCAGAGTAACCCAGTGACAGGGATGGCAGTGTCAGAGCAAATGATTCATTTATGAGTATTTCTTCTCTCTCCTGCTCTGGTTGTCTGCTAATCATTTGCATGTAGATGCAAGTGATAGAACGAGCCTCCGCTGAGTACCAAACAACAAGAGCAGCATGAAAGATGGTAGTCATATGGTGCATCACACCTCTGTTCATGCATTCCTGTGCCTGAATTCTCTTTACTGCCAGCAGGGGGAGACTTAACATACTTAAGAATATTCTAGGTTGAGTTAAGCTTAATTAACAGCATTTTTTGGATGTTGATTATCAGCTGTCCCTAATGTATGTATAAATATACAAATATTCTAATAAAAAAAAACGTTAACAGAATATTTTTTATATATTTTTAATAAAATGATACTCTTTTGTAGTTGCTGCAGAAATGCAAAGCATGCATAATGCAGCATACACTGCACTGGAACATGACAGCAACATAAGTTCCAGCAGTAACACTGAGCTTACAGTTAAGCTTGAACAATAAGCTCACAGTTAACTGTAGCTGGACTGGAATGTAGAGCATGCTGGGAACAGAGTGTGTATGTTGAGGAGGGAGCTTATAGAACCTTAAGCTGCTTAAGATGCTATGGCTGTAGAAAGAAGACTGTAGAACCTAGCACAGGGGAGCATAGTGTTGACTATAATGCTTTGATTTAATCTCTGATGCTCTCTTCAGAGTTGTGGCTTTAAATTAAACTTGACAGAACAACAACCAAAAACAGCAGTGGTGTAAAAGTTAGCTAAGGAGGTCTGCAATACCTGGTAAGCTATCTGCTAGCATTCCCACTGATTTCTGTCTGCTGGTGCAGGAAACAGTCAGGGTTGCCAGGTCTGCGTAACAAATTCAGTCTAATTGCTACTTAAATAGCCAAATAATAAGCAAATTGTGTCCCGGGGAAAATTGGCTAACAATATCTCCCTGAAATAGTGTTTTAAGAGTCCCCCGATAGCGTTACGGTGGGTTGTGGTGGTTTGCTTAAAAAGAAGAAAAAAAAAAAAAAACCTGCAGAAAAAATATAAAAAATATCCAGTTTCTGTGGGAAAACCATGGACCACTGGTAAAACAGGCTAAAGTATATTATAAACTTTGCGTATATATACATAATTCATAAAAAAAAATATCAAAATTTTTAGTAAAAGTTAATATAAATTTATATTAAATATACATATTTAGATTAAAGGGGTCATTTGATGCTTTTTTAAATATCATTATTTGGTGTAATGGAATATATTGACATGCTTTAATGTAAAAAAAAAAAAAAAAAAAAAAAAAAAAAAATTAAATGCTGTACATTATTGTAGGTCCTCTATGCCCCGCCTCTCTCAAACGCGTAGTTTTCTACAAAATCCCTCCTTGTCAGAAATATAACACCCCTTTCCATAATCATGAGCTTCATCTTTCTAAATAAATGTAAAGACAGTTAATAATGTCCTTAGTTTTACCATCAGTTCAAGTCCAAAAGGGGAACAGAGTGACGTGACAGACACAGTGATGAAGCTTGTATGTGTTTGCATTACACAAGCCACAGACGGTTAAGACAGCTGACTCCATTATGTGACCATCTCTCTCTCTCTTTTTCTCTCTCTCTCTCTCTCTCTCTCTCACACACACACACACACACACGCAGGGGCGTGTTTAAATGAGGCGTTTTAGTGGGGCGTGGCAGAGTCTTAACTTTGATAAAGAATATTTATTGGATTTGAGACTTTAGTCTTTGCATACTTCAGACTTTACAGATCTTCTTCATGCACCAAGAGCTTGTGACACTTCAAAGAGAAAGGAAAAATTGAAATCACATCATATGACATCATAAAATAAAAAAATAATTGTATGAATGAATGAATGAATTGATTCATTAATAAATAAATACAAATTCTTTGCAAAAACACCAGAAATTGAATCAGATGCAACACGATATCCTAATATCATTCTCTGTGTACATTGATTTTCACTTGTTGAAAAAAAAAAAAATTCAGGTTTAAAAGGTCATATGATGTCATACAATTTAATTAAAAATATAAAAGATTTAGCAGGTCTGAATCCCAGCAGTGGCAACCTGGAGAACCTCTTGGCCTTTCATCCTCTCACCCTTCAGCACAACACACAATCATAGATTTCTCCATAAGAGATATTCCATACTTGTTATTACAGTAAGTCATTTGGGATAAAGTGCATCAACTAGGTGACAAGTTTCCAAGGTAACCTTCGTTGTCTACAGGAATAACAAAGAAGAGCTACCTGTTTTGTATTGCAAACATTACCCAGTGCTGAACCAAAATCAATACAATCCGTGCTACCACCATTTCATCCAAAGTCCAGACTGCAGACCCACACACCTTCACCAGTAATTGTCTGGAGCCTAGACTCACTATACTGCTCAATTTTCCTCTCAATTCTTGTCTTTATCTCATTTGCTGGATCCTGTCGAGGGAGTTTTGTGATTAGAGGTGGGGGTTTGAGAATGCAGACGTGTCTTTCTTGCACCAGGTGCTCTAGTTTCAGAGGTGCTGGAGAAAGAATGAACACATATTCCAAGTCCATGCTGAGCCAAAAACATGTCACCGACTTCAAGAGGCTTTGAGCACAAGTATGTGAAGAGCCCTTCTTTGGATTGAAGCAGATCTACAGAGGAACTACAGGCCAGCAGGTGATTCTCAAGCTAGTGGGCTCAAACTCATTTTAGGACCTGTAGACTGAACTGCAAACTTCAAATGGATCATTTAGCAAGCAGTCGAGTTTAAATATGTCCACCCTGCTGCTCAAATCATTCTCTGTCTAGTGTATAATTGCAGTCCTCCTGTCATTGTGAATGATGAAGGAAAAGAAACTCTGCCTTTATTTTGTCTACTGTACCCTGGATGTACAATAGCGCTTGCTTTGATACTTTTCAGAAAACATTTTTACTTCTTTTCATTCATGCTTTCAGCACTGTCAGGGTACAGTTTTCTAACCTGAAACACCACAAATTTAAGTCATCATAATGTTTAACCACACATTAAGTTTGTTTGGAACAACAATAACAAAATAATAGGCATGGAACAAAATGTAAAAATAAATAAATAAATTAAAATAACTTTTGAAGGACACAAAAGGTGAGTAATTGATCAAAATGTTTGTGTCAAATTCATTCTCCAATTCCAATTTTTAATCTGATGTTTCTTAATGAATGCAAATATTTTTATAATTTAAAATGGAAAGCACACTCTATTTTGCCCCTTGCTGTGCTAAATTGCTTGTAAATCTCTTATTATGCTACATTCAGTATTTCTGTCAGCTTGTTTTGGAACTGGAGCTATGCATCTACGTTTTTGAGTCAAAAAAAAAAAAAAAAAAAAGCAACACATACTCTTAGGGTCAAAATTGACTGGAAAACAACATGAGTGGAGCAGTTAAATAATTCCAAGGATAATTGATTTTTTTTTTTTCTCAAATATATGCCAAAATTATTAACCCTCCTCCATTACCACCACTTCATTGTTCATCTCTGACCTTGTTTTTCATAAAAGTTCCTGGAAATTTTTAAGGTTTTTACTTTATTTTTTCTATGTGGTGTGACCTTAACCACTCTCTCACAGGCAGTGCCATTGAAAGCCCATTTTTTAGGCAAATTGTGGAAGGTTATCTAATAGATTTAACATTTTGGCTGATACCTAGGCAATTTCTGTGTCACCTTCTCTGCAGATGAAGCAGTTTGCACTGATGGTTTGATGGTTGTAATTCGCCCGCGGTCTGTCTCGAGGCAGGTCCGGTCCAGTAATCTGTTGAGTGAGTTTATCTGTCCGGGGTAGTCTCGGACCATACATACACCTGCAGCGGTCCTGAGCTCCTCATTTCTAACGCACGGTCAGATTGGTAAACTGTCAAAGCTGTTAATCAATACGGCTCCATGGCAGCTGTTAGTTCCAGTGTGTTTTATGTCTATTTGGGGGTCTATCAAGACTGCAGGGAAAAATTGACTAACAAGGCAATAAATATCTTTGCTTTCCCACTGCAGCCACAATCAACACAATGTGCAAAGGTGAGGATTCAAAAAGAATGATTCCTGGCAGCAGAATACATTTTGTCAAATAAAATAAAAATAAAAAAAATAGTTTGAAAAATTCTTCCGTTTATAAAATGAATAAAACGATACATTAAAATAATATTTATTATTTATTCATTCAATTAAATAAAAACAATCAAATCATTCAAACATTCTATAATAATATTTGATATATAATGTAATATTTAAATACACTAAGAACGTTTTTTCCCAATAGCATGCATACAGTATGTACACTTATCCTTACTGCATGTTTCTATATATATTTCAGGAACCTGTGCTAAGAAATCAAACAAGGTTGCTTTTGATTTCATGTTCACTTTCCAATAGAAAAAATAGAATAAAATGCAATGATTCATACTCGCTGTAATCCTTTGCGCGTTGCCTGAATTTGTTTTCTAATTTTCCAATCAGCTGCCTTTGTTCATGAACCTTTATTATCCGCATTGCTTGGCAATGGTAAAGTATACACTTTACTTTGAGAGACATTCTGTACTGAAATAAACAAAAACAAAAGTATTTTGTTCTAAGCAATGTTTTTTTTCCCCCTCATTCATATCTCTTCTTGCCACACACACACACACACACACAGCTCGTTTCTCTTGCAACTCAACATCAATAAGCATTTCTAATTAGAGTTGGTTGAATATATCCTGAGTTAAGCAGCTCTGTTAGTAGATTGAGGTTTCTTTTTAGCTGGAGGAATGAATTATACATGCTGCCGAGTTTTATTATTTATTGCATTAATTGATACTTCTCTTTGATAGTTCCCACTTTGAATTACAATAAAATAGTTAAATGAAGCAATTCTGCTTTGTACACAATACCTCTCTGAAATATTCCCCTTAATACTTGATTAAAAAGTTGAAGATAAAAAGCAGCCAAATGTGATTTAATATCCTCTTGTATCATGTTTTAGGTGTGTGAGAGACACTGGAAGAGCTTAATTAAAAAGGAAATTTAGTTTACATTGTGCAGACTGAAACTTGACTGCTGCTATCTCCTGCTCATTGTCTTTTCCCTAACCAAAATAAACTCAAACAATTATGCTATTTGTTCAGCTTTATTAAGATGTCTCTGAAGATCCATTTTTGTGTTGCCATTAAGGCGTATGGAGTGTAGAATGATGAGAAAAAAAAATAATTTAAAGCAATTTATCATAAGGCAGCAACATAAAACATGAAACTAATTTAGTATAATATATATATATATATATATATATATATATATATATATATATATACACACATGGGTTTTCAAGCCTGTTTGTGCCCTGTTTATTTTACAATTTAAATACAACAGTTTAATTTGAGTAAACCATGGTAAAAGTGTTTGATGTATAATAAATAATAATTAACAAAGTAAATGAAAACATTTAAGTGGACACTTTACATGTTTTTAAGATTCTTTCAATGTTTGTTCAATTGCTATACAAACATTCACAGGTGCTTCTTTTATTTAAGCAAATATTTCTTGATTACTGAAAAAAAAAAAAAAAAAAGAATTTGGACACCAAAGCATAATTATTTCAAAATCAACCATTCAAAAAAAATTAAATAATTAAAAATACAAATAAATAAATATAATTATTATTGACCACTAATATGAATATACATAGTGATTATGGTCCTGGGTTTCATAAACACTGCATTCAGACACGCTTTAATGCTTTTCTACCTTCATTTAAAGCCTGCGGAGGAATCATTTCCAGCTTTTGGACAGTCTTTATTGCTGCTCTTCCACTTTATTAACTTGACATGAAACTCCAGCCTGCTCCGCTTTGTATCCCCTGAACAAAGGCCTCGCTGTCTGACTGGATGTCTCTTGTTTCCCATCACTTCAGTTGTGCCCTTAAAAGTGTGAAAAGCTGAGGTCAAAGGTGAGATCTGAGACTGTACTTCATGAAAGATTAAGCAGACCTCTCTTGTTTCGTATGCATAGTTAAAGCTGAGAGGAGTCCCCCACTGCTCTACACATTTATTTTATGTGCAGGTTTGATCCGGCCCATTTACAGCTCAAATTTGATTAATTTTATGATTCAGCGTGGAAAATGGCAGCAGAATATTCAACTCCTAATCGCAATTATTCCTCTCACGCACTCAGAATTAGGCCTGTTGTCAATCACTCCACAAGAGTGAACTGTCTACTCTACCTAGTCCTAGGGGGTGTCTTTTTTCAACTAAAAATGGAAAACATTCATTTACACAACGGTTACATTTCGGGGGGCTGAAAACTTGAACTTTTTGTAAATAGTTTTCAAAGTGCAAGTTTCTGAGTAAACAATACCATTACAATTTCTGTGTAAACTACAAAAATGTGAATTTGTGGAAATGGAGAAGTCGTTTCCATCTGTCTGTAGCGGACTTCATCTCTATCCACAAAGAACCACACGACACCCCTGGCTTCGGTGGACTACGTCTGCAGTTTATTAAAAGACAGGATAGGCACACAGGACGGCACACAAAAACACTCTCTTGTTCTTTGTTCTGCAAGAGTTGCGAGAAGAGAGAGAAAAGTGAACCTCTGTCCCCATTAACATTGTAACTGCAGCTGATTATCGACTCAAAGATAATACATAGCTACAAATACACAACTGAAAACATAAAATAACGATATACTTAAGAATGTAACCCACTTTTATTATTTTATTAAAGAACCAAAATTATCAGAAAAATACCGCCAGTAAAAAAAATGGCGCGCGCGGTAACTTGAATCAACTCATTAACAGCCCATTAACACAAAACTCACAATATACTGAAAAATAACGCCAAACGAACAGATTATTTGACTCAATCCAGCATCTAAACATGTCATCCACTGATATCAACCACAATTTTAACTCAATCTGATATATTTTAACTCCTTGTCACGGAGCACATTTGCAACGTACCTGTCTCGCTCAAGTCCAAAGCAGTTCTGAGTGACGAGAGCGGGACGCGATTGGGCAATTCAATTAAAGGAAATGACATCACACAACATAAAATACTATACATTATTTTTAAACCAAAATACACAGTTTCCGTATAGTCCTACAAGTTTGTTAATAATGACATGTATGGTAAAAATGAAAATAAAAATAAAAAATATTTTTTTGGAAAATGTAAATTTGCTGGAATGGTCAAACTCAAAACACTACATGTCCCCATCACATGCTCAGATGTAGAAGAATGCACATGTGTGCATGAAGTGTTTCTTCACAAAGTGACATCACCAGCTACTGCTCTGGCATGCACAGTGATTTTAGCCGTGTTTTACGGATCCTTGTGAACAGGGATCATCCTGACAATGTTGCCATCTGTGCATGAACCATTTCCAAAAATGCAAAAAGGAAAACCGTCCTCCTTTTTAGTACATTGTTGATGTGCAAGCATGCCTTAATTTACTGTGCAATGCAAAGTTATTGATATCAAAAACTAAAACAGAGTTTTTTTTTTTTTACGTAATTATTTGTTTTCCTCTATGTATGACTATAAGTCCGAATAAAAGATACTTTTAAATGGCCATTAATAAACAGAGGTGCATCCTTTGAAGCAAAAAATAAGAATAAAACCCCTTGGTGAATAAACCGATTTGAGCAAAATGTAGTTCATTCAATACCAGAAAGTATCAGTTTGATTAAACTTTGGAATACACTATTATTGGATCCAGTTGGCAGTCAGGAATCGGGAATAACCTGATTACATGATATCTGTAGCCTTGATTGGTGGTTCTTTGCCTAAATAACTAAATTAATATTACTATCAAAGCATTGCTTTACACAAACACAGGCAGTGAAATACCTGAATGAAAATGTTAATCATAAATGTATTCAATTTATTAGCAAAAAGTTTCCAAAAAAGTTCAAAAATATGCTTAAAAATTAACTACGTTGCCCAATATTTGTGTGTGCTGTGTATATTATGCATATTAGAGTGTAACATGTTAATAGCAAACTCTATTGGAACCAACTGGCAACTGGAAATTACCTTAATAGTACTTAAATAGTGGTCCTTCACCTTAATAGCTGATTCATATAGTTATTCATCTAAAAACAGCATCGCTTTATGCAAACAGGCAATAAAATCAAACAAACATACAAAAACACACACAGAAACATTTAGGCAAGTGTTTAAATGTGCATTTCTGTTTTATAAGGTTAATAGGCCCATGGCATTGAATAAAACATGACCTGATGTCTGTTGGGTGAAACTGTAAGGATTTTCTTTTTGTCTTGTTATGCTTTCCTGAGTTTTGACAGTGCCAGATGTGGAGTTCACATACCAGACAGATGGAGCCCACACATACGCTGTCATATGCATGTGCGCATCCACCCACAAACACATACACACAGACTGTCAGCAAGAAGAGCTTTTCACAAACATCGCGGTTTCAGACACGCATGCCACAGCTAAGAGATTTGATTTGGACAGTTTAATAGAAGAGGACTGTGATATATCACAGAGAGGCCTGCAAATAACACAAATAACACATGCACATCCAAGAATACCTTTAGATTGTCGATTGGTCTATTTATAAAATATATTTTAATATGTTTAGAAGTTTATAAAATAGTAGTCTGATGTTTAAATCATAAATCTACTAACATTTAGTGAGATTAATGCTTATACCAAGAAAAAAAAATGTTTCTCAAGTAAATGGATGATATTTTAATGACAAGATGACATAGTGTAGACACTAATTAAGAAAAATGATTTATGCAGTTAAGTAAACGTAATAGAGATGTATTAGTCATGAGAATATTTTTCTCCCTTGATTTAAAGCTCATAAGTGGCATGAATCAAAGATGCAGTGAGAGCAATCATCCATGCATTATGTTTCTATAAGACTCTCATAAACATTTTTTTAAGAACGATATTCATCACTCTACGGGAGATGAGATCCACAATTCCACATTGTGTGTGTTTGGGCTCCATCATCATTTTTACAACAGGAGGGATCAAACTACTGCAAATGTACTACAAAATCAATCTCTCATCAGAGCCAGAAATAATTTCATTCCACCCAGTTCGCCTTTACCTCGTATATTAGATCAAATTTAGCCACTTGCAAAATCGATTTCCTCAGCCCTGCAATATTTTCCAAAGTTTAATTACTTTCGATAAATGGGAAATAGACATGCTGAAAGAGCTCAATTTGACTCACAGAGCTCTGTGTGTTAGCGGTGAATTCTACTCTACCGCAGCTGAATGCAGTTCAGAATCTTGACATCTCTTCCACCTTTTTTTCAGTCGAGCTGGAAACACAGAGGCTGGTCACTGATTCATTCTTTCATGACCTACACCTAACCCCGTCCTAAACCTAACCGTCACTGGGGTTTAGACAAATCATATAAAATCGTATGAGTAAGGTCGTACAAATTCGTACGAAGAAGCCACCTCGTAAAATAAGTACGAATTGGCCGTGAGATAGCATTGGTCATTCCTCATTTTGTGCTACATACATTTAGCTTCCATTTAAATGTATATTTTAATAATGTTCACAACTGCAAAAACATTTTGGCAATTAATTAGTGAAGGAGATTTTTCTTTTACATTTCTGATTAAATATTGAATTTAACATCATTTAATATAATATAAACATGAAAAAAAAAACTTTTGTTGTAAATAATAAAGAGTGGAGAACTAATTGTGTTTCCAACTAATTTTACATCTGTGCACTTAAAACCAATTTTTTTTTAAGGATGATACCTATCAATCAAGTAAAACAGTAAAACACACGCGTCTATTATGTATACGTCTGTAAGGTAGACGTTTTGTGTCCGTTTTTTCCTTTTTATTAACACAGTTTAAGCCCCACAGCTTGCAGACTTTAGCACATCACTTCTAAGATTAAATAAACTTAAAGAATATTTCATTTCTCCAAATTCTACAAGCCCTAAGGCATCACATTAAAGGACAGATCCAAAGAACACATCAGTGGCCAACTAAAAGACAGAAACAACCAATCAGCATCGTGTATAAGCAATCTCAATCATGTCCCCTTCTCCCACGTTACTGTACATTAGTGAAGGAAATCAAAACCTGTCCTTTTGATGTGAATTGAGGTTTTTCCAAACCGGAGTGTGACTTCTAACGCAATTCTCCTGGTGAGAAAGAAAATACTGTTATTGTTCAGTTTTGGAGTGTAGTGAACAACATATTTCCCCAAAGATGAGAGGAGATGTTGAGTGGAATGAGAGGTGAAAGGAAAATAAGAAACAGAGAAACAAAGAGAAAGCCATGAAGACAGTATAAAGGTTATAAAGAAAGTTAAAGACAGTATTAGAAAGGAAAGAGGAGAGGAAAGGCTTCTTCTGAGATCCTCTTTCACTATTGCTACTGAACATCAACATTTCTAAAGCAAGTTGTGTTGAAATGCATCTCACATCCAGTTTAATATACACAGACATCTACAAGTAAACCTTCAGCTTGTTGACTTAAAAAAAAAAAGTTTCAACGCTGTGTCTCTGTGGTGCACAACACAGAAAGTGCTTCTGTGCCTTACATTTGTTGCTGTTCCTTCCTTCCAACCAGTGAACCAGAAATCGATCAGAGTTCACCATCCTGACGGACATATCAATTGTCTGAATGCACTGAGTGGAACGAGAAGAAAGGACACATCCAGAGGAGCTTTACTGTGAGCAGGTGGATCCTCTTTTCAAATGTGACCTGTAAAGTATAAGCTTCAATAAACCTAACATCAGCTACATCGTTTAGAGTCACCCAGTCATCTCTATAAATATAACCATCATTTAAATGTTGGCCCTAGAAAGAAAAGTTCTTTGTTTTTTGCATTTTAATTAGAGCAAAAATACATTCAATTTATGGAAAGCACATTGTGTTGCTGTGGATGATGATAAGAGAAGCCTGTGTAATCTCACATATAAACGTGCAGATTTGCAAACAGCTAAACATAGTTTGATGAAAATACTTTCCTCTTTCCGCACACATCTCTCATAATCTTGTCACGGAATTGCTTGTATTCACAAGTCTTCTTTCAGCATTCTTCTGGCTGGTGAAATGAAAAATCTATTTTTTGCTTCATTTGAAGAGTAAAAAAAACATGATGACTTTTCAGCATGACTTTCTTTACAAAAAAAGTTCTTATTGCAAAATGTGATGACTGGAGCTTCACCCGTGCAGGACTATAAGGTTGCTTATATATTTTTATTGGCTTCACCTTAAATATTTCTAAAATAAAAAATATATATACTTTTATTCAGCAAGGATGCATTAAACTACTCAAATGTAACATTAATGATATAAAAGATTTCTATTTTATGTAAATGATGTATTTTCGTCTGTTTCATCTAAATGTTTTCTATTCATCAAAGAATCCTAATAAAAGTTTCTACAACAATTTGCAGCCACCCTAAAAGAAGGCTTTTCCACCCCTGCTGTCACCCCAGTTGGCAGCAAGGAATTAAAGGTTATGGTCAATTTGAAAATTTACTAGCGCGAATCTTTCGTGATTCGTGATCCCGAACTGATTCAAATGATTTGCGATCCCCAAACTGACTCAAATGATTCGCGAACCTGCTTTGAACTCCCGAACTGACTTAAATGATTCGCGAACCCGCTACGAACTACCGAACTGATTCAAATGATTCGCGAACCCGCTTTGAACTCCTGAACTGACTCAAATGATTCGCGAACCCGCTCCGAACTCCCGAACTGATTCAAATGATTTGCGATCCCCAAACTGATTCAAATGATTCGCGAACCCGCTCCGAACTGACTGATTCGCTATCCTGCTCCGAACTCCTCAAATGACTCAAATGATTCGCGATCCCCATAACTGACTCAAATGATTCGCGATCCCGCTACGAACTCCCGAAAAGATTCAAATGATTCGCGATCCCTATAACAGACTCAAATGATTCGCGATCCCGCTACGAACTCCCGAACTGATTCAAATGATTCGCGATCCCTAAACTGACTCAAATGATTCGCGAACCCGCTCCGAACTCCCGAACTGATTGAAATGATTAGCGATCGCCAAGCTAACTCAAATGATTCGCGAACCCGCTTTCCCGAACTAACTCAAACGATTCGCGATCCCGCTCCGAACTCGCGAACTGACTCAAATGATTCGCGAACCCGCTCCGAACTCATGACATACATTCATAAATGTAATTTAAAAAATAAATTAATAATTTTCGATTTTCAAATATTGCACCTGTCAAACATAGTTACCCACTTTTAAAAAGCGTGAGGATACTTAACAACTTCGTCAGAACTTTCACACTTTCATTCATAAATTCACCCGTTTGTGTTTGAAAAGCGACAGGGATTGAATCGCGGAAAGGGAACTTGCTGTATAAAGCAGAACTTCACGGAATTCGGCCATTTTTTAATGAATAAATCAAAAGTAGAGGATTTAATCAAATCTCGATATGGACTAGTGTCTGCAATATTAAAGGTGTTCAGTACCGTCGCTGCCTACACGCAGAGTAGGGCACCAACTCCCAGAGGGGGCACCATCCCAGTTGCTCAAAAAAAAAAAAAAAAAAATCTTCCTCCATTCTTCCATCCGCGCTCGCGACCGCTCGCACCTTATGATTGCGGTTTAATGTTCATGATTGAACATCTATGCCCGGGAAGAGTACACCAGCAATCCAGCGAAGAGAAAAGAAAACTAAAAGTTTAAAAAACAAAACAACAGACATAAAGTTGTCTTGACATTGGACGTTGGACGAGTCTCAATTTAGGGACCGTCTCTAAAGTTACATGCGATATTGGTATACACTTTTCTACGTCAGTAGCATTTGAAGAGAATGACTTAAAGTCATAGTCATAAAAACGACTGTAATTGTTCATGTAGGTGTCAGCTATAATGTACAGTTGTATTAAATGTTTGATATTTATTAAAATTATCTCCAAATAAAATGTAAATTATGCTACTCTTTCACATGGGCTCAAACGCAAATTTGAAGCTCAATAGCATTTGAGGAGAAAGACTTGCAGTCATAAAACAATTGTAATGTGTTCATTTAGGTGTCAGCTACAATGTACACCTTATACATTTTTTATATATATTAAAATAAAGTAAAAATCATTTAGGTAAAAACGAGGCCCGTTTATCACTTTCAAGCACATTACTGGGAAAGGTTTTTATTTTTTTTTCAGGTTCCCTTACGAAAATTACATATGGTTTTAACATGAACACCACAAATCATTGTTCTTGTAGCCATTGTAACTGCAAATTAACCATGGTTTTGTTACTTCAAATAATAATATTAATATACTGTAATATTTTTTTGTTGTTGTTGTTGCTATAAAAACAGACCTAAGCCATCAATAGCCTTTAAAATTACTTAAAATGCATTATATAAAAAAATAATGAGGCAATAATGATTGGTTAATAATAACACTGTAAAATACATAATGTAGGCAAATACAAAATAAACAATTTATTTACATGTTATTACAAATGCCATGTGATTGCTGCTGTTATACTTACAGGACAATCAAATCCTTGTGTAAGATACTGACCAAACATTTAATTCATATTCACTTAATCTTTCATTTTTGGCCACCTTTTTGCTATAGATGACACAGGCTTTATAATTTCTTCAACAAAATAAAATGTGCATATCACAACCCTTACAAAAATAAACCACGGTTTTATCATGGTAAAACTGCTTAATTTCCTTTTGCATGATTTCTGAATGCTTGAGACTATAAAATAAATTAGAGTCATAATAAAGTTATAGCCACATGTAAATGTCGAGAGCTACAATTGTGATTTGTAAATAATACAATTTATTCATTTAGTTTTTTATTTGATTAAAGTTCTTTTTTCACCCCTATAGTAGGTGCTTTTTTCATCATCATATTTGAGGAAGGGGGGCACAACAGTACAATCCTGCTCAGGTCACACATCTGGCCAGCAGCAGCCCTGAAGGTGTTGTTATACATGTCTCTGGGAATGTGTGCTCTACTACACACACACACACTGAAGCACACGTGGTGTTTTCAGCTCTTCACTATATTGATGCATGATGTAAGCTACACATGTGCACGTCAGTGATATGAGAGGATTTCACCATTTCATTTGCTAAAACTATCATCATTCATTCGTATCATATACACAGACTGACAGAAAAGGCAATGTCTTTACGACAACCTGTCAGAATAAAATTTCAGTATAACTTGAAAAAATTCAAACAGAAATATAGTACTATTGCACAGAAGAGTATGCTATACTTCAAGTAGCAATAATAATAGTTAATCAAAAAACACAGAAACTCTGTCTACAACTCACCAAAATAAAAGTTTGGTCTAACTCAAAGAAATTATGTAAGAAATTGCTTAGTAAAAGATACTTTAAAAAAAGATACTAAAACATTATTTTAAAGGAATATCACACAAGTTTTCATAGAAGTTTTAATTTGAACTTGCCAGAACAATAACACCATATTTTTCAAAAACAATTTCTAAAAGTACACTTGTATTTGTGCCTATAATGTTTATTTATTTATTATTATTGTCAGCTAATAAAACCTATGCTTCAGGGACCATATTCATATAACATCTAAGGTTAAATGTAGCTCTTGACTGGTTGAGTTAGATGGTGATTAACACTAAACAGTAGAAAATCAGTTGAGTCTCCCCAGCTGGAAATGTCATTGGCTGTTAAAATCTTGTGTTTCTTATAATACATTGACATATTGATAACACTGAACCTTTTATAATGCTCTTAATTACATGTCGATGCATACTGTATGTATTAGTGAGTGTGGTGGTGCTTATGGGGTATGGTCACTTATTCCTTATATGTTGTAATGTTTGTTATAACTGTTTCAAATGCAAGACATTGATTGCATGAGATTAAATTTGTAAATGGCAGCCTGTGGCCTTTTGTAGTGTGCACATATATTTATCATCAAACTGTGATAACTGTGACTAAATTCAGTATATATACGTCTGCCATATGTTGCCACCCCTCCAAAATTCCTGCCCCCTTCTCGCCACCCCATCAATATTTTTCTAGATCCGCCCCTGCGTACAGACTACAACAGCAAAATAACCAAAACCCATACTGACAATGACTAAGCAAATACTCATTGTATTCAATACAAGGAAAATGATACTAAGGGCCCTATTTTTACGATCTAAGCGAATGGTCTAACGTGCAAGGCGCAGGTGCACTTAAGGCGTGTCCTAATCCACTTTTGCTAGTTTAATGAGGGGAAAATCAGTCGGTGTGCCACATGGTCTGCAGTAAAAGGGTTGTCCCTGTTCTCTTAATGAGTAATCTTCCATTCACTTTAAGAGCCAGTTGTGCTTGCACCATGGTCGATTTGCTATTTATACGATGGAATTTGCAAGTGCAAAGACTGAACACATCTCTAGATACATGCAATGACTATCCATTATGACATGTAGGTATTTTATATTTATGGACCCGCCTATAGGCGGATATCATTAACATGCTCTTTAAATAACAAAAAAATACTGCACCATTGACTTTAGACCAGGTTTTAGTTGGTCAGTGGCACAGTCTAGTTGCCTCGTTTTCAGACCAGCATGCCCACCTCGGGTGTGTCACGGTTCATGAATTCGCTGTGTCTCTCTCTGCTTGTTTAGTGTGCAGGTGTGTGTCTGTGGCGTGGTCGGTGATCACGGCTGATTAGAAGCACCACCATCTTCCTATTGTTTGTGTCTATTTAAGTTCAGTAACTGGTGTCTCATGTTGTCAGATCGTTGTGGTTCTTCCTTGTGTTCGGTTCTATTCACTTGGGTGTGTTGGTTCGTGGATTCCCTCTCTATTCTTTGTTGCGTCTTCATGTTCTCTGCACCTGGATCACGAGCACCACCACTGGGAGAAGCAGAACCGAATCACTGAGGATCTTTACGGGTTGTTGCCACTCTCCAACCGTGTCCTGGACTTCCTTATTGTTTGTTTGTCTGACCTACTCACCATCTTTATAATTAAACTGCCTTGCTTTTGCATCCTGCCTCTGTGTCGTTACAAGGTGTTTCTAATAAGTAAATGGTCCTTTGTCAGATATTCCTTACATAATACATCACATACATTTTTATAGTATCTCTCATCAAATAAATGTGGCCTTTCTGACCAAAACAGACTTCTTTCAGGAAACATTGAAAAAACGTAACTTTTGAATGTTAGTGTATATATATAATATGGAAAGAAGGCTTCCCTCAGCTAGTTTCACCCTGGAAAATGCAATTACTCAAACTCAAGTTGCCACTAGATGATGCCCAGAAGTGGTGACCACATACATATGAGGAGAAAAGTGTAATGTGAATGTCTTCTCTATAGCAGTATTGCCTCTCAGGCCCCAAGAGTTTCCACATGCTCTGCCTCCAGACGTGTTTACCTGCAACGTCTTGCTGAGCAAGATGGAACTTTCTGCTTGAACTGCAAACATCAGACTTTTCTGAAGAAACAGCATTCATGCCCCAAAGAAAACATCACAAACATTCAGGACCAGAGGAAAAACAGAACTGGAAAAGTTGCTCCCATCATGAGTGCGTTGATTAATGTTAAACTTGATGTTTTTTTAATAACCACGTGTATTTTCCCATGCTGGTCTCATGATTTTGTGATAAACCTTTTTTTTTCAGGGGGGTGTTTGGTTAATAACATATCAGACAATATTTGTGGATATGTGTAAAACTACATTTAATATTTTCTTAATTAAAAATAAAATAAAATTTAAACCATCTATATTCCAGCTATATAGGGTATATTTCAATATATAGGGTTAGATTTACTAACGTCAACAGGCAAATGTACCCTAAATAGTACCCTAATAATTTTATTTCAAATAAATAAAATAAAATCCATTGGCAAGTTTTGTTTTCCATAATCTTTTGAGATGCTATAAGACGTGTGTTTCTTTGACCGATTCTTTGAGTTTCTCTTGAGCTACAGTATAAATTAGTCATCTAAAATTTCTGAAGTCTTGCAAACAATCTCACTGGCTGGATTTTTGCTGATTCTTACTTTACTATAACACAGCAATAAAAAGTTAAAGGTCATTTTAGCAGCCGGTGTTTGCATGCTCTGACTCTCTCTGGGGGATATTACTGTGCGAGCGTGAATAAATGAGCGCAGCTTCTTACTGTCAGGAGGGCTCCCTGGAGGATGGCGTTCCTTCACACCTTCAGTGCAGTGGTAGAAAGACACTTCAGCAAGCCGTGGAAGATGCAGACACCTCAAAACAGGGAGAAAACTACTGTCGAAGTTATTTTTTTGCACAAACCTTGGCTTCGAAAGAGAGTTAGAGGCAGTTCAACTGGCATGTTGATATAATGCATTCTGGAAGATTCTGCAATGTGAAACCTGTCAGACTGGCCTTGAAGAGAGGGACTGCACATCAGACAGCTGTAATCCATCTTTACTGCGGGCATGTGCTTAGTCAAAGGAAGCCCCTAATCATGCTTTCTATCTCTGTGTGCTTTTCAATTCAAGAATCTTTTTCTTTGCTTTATGTTAGGCTGTATTTTTGACACTGATTCATCTGCATTCAGCATAACCACCCACCTGTCATTCTGCCATTATTTACTCACCCACACGTTGTTTCAAGCTACTATGCCGTCGAAACAAAAAAGTAGACATTTGTGAACAATCTCTTTGCTCTTGCAATATAATGACAGTTCACAGTGGCCATGGTCTGTCAATCTCAAACAAAAAGAAAAAAGGAAAAAGAAATTGAAAAAATAAAATAAAATAAAAAAATAAAATAAAAATAATCAATATAAAAGAGTCCATATAACTTATGCTTTATTTACAATTATTCTTTCATTCATGTTACCGTAAATAGAAATTGTCAGACATATTAACAGACTTGAGTTATATATAGTTTATTTTTAATTATTGGATTTAAGGATGTAAAATAAAATAAAACTCCTGAGGTTATTGAAATCACCTGTTTTACTGACTGTGTTGAGAATGTTTTATTTGATTTGATTTGATTTACTTTTTCTATTAATGTTTGCAAAATTACACTAGGTTGTGTTTAGAAAAAAATGTATGTATGTATGTATGTATGTATGTATGTATGTATGTATGTATATATATATATATATATATATATATATATATATATATATATATATATATATATATATATATATATGTGTGTGTGTGTGTGTATATATATATATATATATATATATATATATATATTATTTGAAAAATATATTTTTGGTCCTTTCAACATCACACCAACAGGTGAAAATAA
This sequence comes from Carassius gibelio, assembly GCF_023724105.1. Taxonomy (NCBI): domain Eukaryota; kingdom Metazoa; phylum Chordata; class Actinopteri; order Cypriniformes; family Cyprinidae; genus Carassius; species Carassius gibelio. The sequence continues at coordinate 6,083,277 of NC_068415.1, forward strand.
ATAAATAAATAGTGAAATCAAATAAAATCAAATTTGATTAATTTAAAAATAAAACTAATTCTTTACTGCTGAAAAACAATTATTGTTTTAGAGAGAAAAAAGGGGTGTTTAGGCTGTAAAAAAAAATAAAATAAAATACTAATGTAGACCATAAAATATTTCATTTAATCTCAAGATCTGTGACATTTCTAATTTTATCGTATTTATATAAAGTAATGTGTGCTTGCCTCCATGACAGTGACTTCCTGTGCCTTGTGTGATAATAAGTATGCTTGACACGTTCATCTCCAAAAGTCCTCTCACTCTCCTGGGTGATGTGATCTGATCTCAGGTTAGACTGCATTAGAGAGGTCTAAATCCACGGCATGATGAAGGGCGATTTGGGGAAATGGTTGGCTAACCAAGCACTGTGCCAGAGCCCCATGTCCTCTTGCTTTCATTAAAAACTTCCTCCACCCACAAGGAATGATTTATGAGCAGTTCCACACTGCTTTTCACCTGGGCTCCAGGCCCCACAGATCTACAAACAGCCAACCAGAACAAAGCCATGCTCTGTCTGAACCCTGGCTGAACCCAGCCAATTGAATCAAAGCGCCAAGCAGGTACAGTCTCAGCAAGTCTGAAGATGTGAAAGAATACAAACCAAGATGTTTCTACAAAAGATATCTGAAACACAGGAGTGTAGCCGTGTATTCATTTTCATAATAAATCCTGATGATTTATATCTATTGATCTTGACACTGGTAATTTGTTTTTATTATTATTTTCTATTTTTAAAATGTAATTTATTCATGTGATGATGACAGCCAAATTTTCATTCATAACTCCAGTCTTCAGTGTCACATGGTGCTTCATAAATCATTCTGATATGCTGATTTGGTGCTCAAGAAACATCACATTGATCAAAAGTGATAGTTATTACATGTATAATGTTACAAAAGATTTCTATTTTAAATAAATGTTTGAATTTATTATTATTTATCAAAGAATCCTGGAAAAAAAATATCACAGTTTACATACATTAATATTAAGCTGCAAAAACCATCATTGATAATAAGAACCTTTTTAATTGTTGAGTGCCTATAACTAATTAACCACCAACTGTAATGATATTTCACAATATTACCGTTTTACTGTATTTTTGATTAAATACATGTACGCTTGGTGAGCATAAAATACTTCTTTCAAAAACATTTCAAAATCGTAATTATTACGGTAAATGACTTTCAAACTGTGAAACATTTGGTTGACAATGAACAATTTATAAACTCTTTTGGGTACTATAAATACACTGTGGTGTCTTCTTTTTTTGCTTAAAAATATTTAAGAATCCTTTCAATGCTTTTTAAAAATCTGAATGTAATAATTTGTAATCTAATTGAACTATTCTGTACTTGCAAAATCTGCTTTTAAATCTAAATCCTGTCAGTTGAATTGATTCAATGACTTAAATGACACAAATATTGTGTTCTTTCTCTCCAGTAATTCACAAACCTTTTTTTGCAAATTAGTTTGACTGTTCAAAAGAATCCATTCCCTCAGAAGGAAACAACTACACACATAACTAGTGAGTGCCTATGCATCGCCACATACATCTGAGCCAATTTAATAAAAGAAGACTCATTTAACAAACGGTGCACACAACATTTTGCAATGCCAGATGTCTCTGTCCATTTAATAAGAATCTTTAGCTTGAAGCAGGCTTGTTTACAGTATGAGCTAACAACTCCTCCATTTGATGCCTATTTGCTCATTTCCTGTGGGAATATAATAGACGGGGTATGTGGCATCAACCGATTGCCTTGTGTCCAAATCTTTAGCCTCTCAACGAAGACAACATGCACGCAGAACTGTCTAATGCATATTGCAAACATAAATGTTAAGTGCTGTCTGAAATCACTGCAATTTCTTTGGAAAATTTGGTTTTAATAAAATAAAGGGGTAATGAATTTGCCAAGGTTTAGGTTTGCAAGATTTTTTACTATTTATTTATGTCTATGTTTTTGTTGTTGTTTGTCCAGTCTTTTTGACTGATGAGTCATTAATGAATATGTTTTCTTAATGTTGCCCAGTAGTTTCATCCATTAGAGATTTACCTAATATTTAATGTCATACATAAAAAAAAAAAAAAAAAAAAAAATTATATATATATATATATATATATATATATATATATATATATATATATATATATATATATATATATATATATATACATTTATCAGCCTTTTCATATCCCTGTTTGTTTTATGGTCAGAATAAGTTAAACGCCTGGCTATTCAAGACTGTAAAACAAGAAATAGAAGACTGAGATTTCAATTGAACAGCTTCCATACTCTAAAAATCAACTTTAGCTTTACGATAGTTAAGTTTCATTAATTGCTTTTTTTAACACAGTACATAAAATCACATTACATTTGTGAGTTCTATAATGAGACTAATTTGCATAGAGAGTTTGCACGAGAGAGCATGCCAAAGCATTTCTAAGCATTTTGTGGCTGCTTAGATTACCGGTAGATGTGATTTGCACTGAAATTCAGTGAAGATTCAGTAAAGTTACACCTGCATGTGAATAGATGTGGTGTATAATTTTGGTAGCTGACTGAGCATTTATTCCAATTGTCATATTTTCCTGATTTTTGCTCTGGTGAATAAAAGGCATGACATAGACTGAACATTAATTAATTCCCAGCTGGCAGCTCCTCTTTCTCCTCCCTTGTGTGTGTTTGTTCTCTGAGGGAGGTACAATCACCGGGTCCTTCCATGAGAACAGCTGGCTGTGTTTCAGCTCTCTCCTTGATAATTAAAGCTCAGAAAATATTGCGCCCTCCTGCTGTCTGCAATCAAATCTATACATTTCAGATTTCTGACCCATATTTCAGTGCACTACTGTAGGTAAACGGTTCCTCCGCAACCATCTGTTGAATTCAACCTTAACGGCATCTGCTACTTTCATTAGCTTTTTCTTGTCATTCTTTTAGCTGTACTTTCTGCGGCCCATTCCGCTTGCTTGCGTTGCAATGCACATAGAAGAGAATCCTGATAGATACAGAGCAAGTGGAAGCTTGGCCTCTGGGTTCTGACGAATCTCAATTTCACAGAAAACATACAAATCATATTACATTATATTATAGCGTGTGTTTTACTAATACAGCTAATACTCAAATAAAAAGTCAATTAAAGGGATAGTTCACTTTGTAATTCAATTTTGGTATGTTGCTCTTGGGTCCCTCTGGCCTTGGACGTCGCCTCCAGTTTAAATGTGGCAAACTAAACACAACGTGCAAAACGCTGCGTCTCAACAGCGGAGAAAATTTAGGATCTTCAGTCAGGCAGGTGTGTGATGTGATACTGTCAATGTCCTCATCGTTGTCTTGAAGTTGTGGCATTGCTATGTTCCATTCGTGACAACATATGCTCTCCACTTCTGTTGGCATCTCACAACACTTGCGACTAAAACACCACCAATTTTAAAGAGATCTCTTTCTCTCTGAGGCTTGAAGACGTGCTACTGCAGCGGCGGATGGTTCCTACATCGCTCTGAGTTCTTGATCTGTGTATTCTGGTTCAAATAAATATGGTTGTGAAAAAAATTCAACGTTGTCTGTTGATATATCGAAATCGTCTTCCATTGCGATTTCCTGTATGTCTAGACATGTTTAGATCTTCACAGTAAAAGTTAACACTTCTGAAATCCGTGTAAACAATCAGTGAAGTACACGCGCGAGAGATCACTTCCGGCACTTTCCAGCGCTTGCGCAGACTGAGCCAGAACGTGCGCAAACGTCACACAACAGGAAGCGCGAGCGCCCTCAGATCACTTCTACGTGGTTGTGTACAAGAGGTTTTCTCACACAAACTTCTCGTTTCGTGTCTTAGGTCATCAATGTATACTTATGATGGGGAATTGTTTAAGTTGGACTTCTCTGTGCATGCTCTTTGAGGTGGTGACCATGGACCTGCATTATATAAGTGACAAGTGGAACGGTTTGCCGTAAAAATATCAAAATTTAAACTACTTGCGGAAACAAAGAAACCTACATCTTGGTTGCCCTTGAGGTAAGCTAAAACATACCAACATTTTATTTCAAAGTGAACTATTCCTTTAAGCCCACGGACTAAACCAAAACTAGCACTTGGGTAAAATTACTGTCACATCTCCCTGCTGCTCATTTATTCTGTGACTGTGCAACCTCAGTTAATTTAGTCAGACTCCACATAATGATGTAATTGGAGTCTTTTATCTGGCTGGATACTCGTTGGCTGCATGAAGCCAGTCTACTGGGCTTAATAAAGACGAGAGAGAATAAAGGATTTCAGTCCAAACTGTTAAATTATATATTCTCAAACTATCCGGAGGAGTTTTCTTTAATCCATTGACTCTGTTGAGGTGGATGAGAAAAGACTATCAATTTGACCCCTCAAAACTCTCCACATTATAGGCATATACAGCGAAACAGTGAGCTCACACTTGACCTTAACTTCCCGAGGATTCTCACACGTCTATTTGAGCTGTCATTCTGTTCAGGGAGAAGCTAATGTTCACTAATGGCTCTTCAGTTGTACTCTGCTCTTTAGGGAGGACGGAGGAGATCTCAGCGTTGGCGCTTGTTAATCAGCCAATAGGGCCATGAGTCACGCATCTGCCGTTAATGCATGAGCAGACTCTTCACATCAGAGCCAACAATACCACTCTCCATAACTCTGCTCTCTCTATTCACATTAAAAGCCTTGTCATTGAAACAGCTTCTACTTCACTTTATGAACACACACATAGAGCCTAGGTCACAAAAGATGCACATTAATGGGATAGGATTCCATCACTTAAATTAAATATTACTGCAGAATCTTAGGCTGAATTTTGGCTTGCTTCCCTCTGTCAATTCCTGTACTGTTTCATAATGTCAAAAGGCTGTGCTGCACACACAGTACGGGCTAAATGTTAGGCCTATTGGACCGTTTCAAATCCTCTGAACTAGGCTGTGATTGGTCGAGCTGGAAGAACTGGAAGGAAAGCGCAGCAGAATTGAAGCGGTCGAATGAAATGTGATGAGTCAGGGTAAGGGACAGCCAAAAAATCCATCCCAGAATGCCATTACCTGAAGTGATTTGTGAAATGAATGTCAAAGAAGGCAACATTATGAGAGGGTCCAAAGAATGCTTTGTTTTAGCTGAAAAGAACAAAGTTTGTCATTTTTAATATTGGGAAATACCTCAGTTGTCAGGAATGACTAAAGAGTTGGTCATTAAAGAGATTTGATATTTTTTTATTTTTATTTTACAATGTCTTCTGACTTTATTTTTGCATTTTTTGCAGGTTCTGGTGTTTTTTTTTTTATTTTTTTTTTTTAGACATAACACAGAAAAATGACCAGATTGGCCTTATTATCCCTTGTCCCCCATCTTTAATTTTTCTGTTATTAATCCACAAGGTCTGTGTTTGTCACACACTCCTGTCAATTCTAATTACCATATTAACCAAAAATTGGCTTGAATTTAGTTAGTATCTTGTGGACCAAAACATTCCCCAGTGAATTTACACAATTTCTGTTATTTCTACTTCCTTGCAAAGTGACACTGCACAAGAGTGACTACTTAAAAGGGACATTTCACCTAACAATGAAAATTTTGGCCTCATTTACCCACCCGCCTTTTATTCCAAACCTGTATGACTTTATTTCTTCTGTTGAAACAAAATTCTTTTTATTTTAAAGGACATTTCATAATGACCATGGCCAACTCCAAAAATCTCAAAAAAGAAAAGCACATCAAAAGTAGTCCATATGAATTGAATCAAGTCAATGAGTAACACCCAGATTTGTAATCTGATATTTCAAAAAGAATTCAATTTAAAAGAATGTTTTGTTTACTGATTTGGTCCCCATGTCTGGCTGCAGTAGTTTTTAAGATAAAATTCCACTTAATTGCAACTGTTTGGTCTATTTATTATTATTATTATTATCATATTTTTTGTATTTATGGTTCGGAATGACATGATGAAGTTGAGCAAATGACAGAATTAATGTCTGTGGGACACAAGCTCAAAACATTGATTAGAAGGCTTGAAGAGGTATATTAACTAACCTTTAATTTAATTTAAACTTCCAGCATTTTTTTAAAATAAATGCATCCTCTGAAGTCTCACCTTATCAAAAGGTCATTTTAATCTGTCATATGGAACACAGAATAATTTGATTTGATAATATGAAAAAATCTATTTTAAACCTTCTAGAGCAATCGGAGGGGTGTTGACTTTTAATCAACGATTTAATCCAATTGCGTTACAGGAACCTTAATGAATTTATCACAGTATTTAATCAGAGAGCTACAAGGAAAAACAAGTGGGACATGTGATTAGAAAGGAAATGACAGAATCACAGCATATCACAAAAGAAACAATAATTTCACCCAAATGGCAGAACAAATTTTCTCTTTATATTTACAGACTAATACCATTGCAGAACAACTAGTTATTTTGTGGAAGAGAGTCTAGCTGAATGTATTATTGAATTACAGACTCGCTGTCAGCCAAAACCTACAGCTGTGTTGTAATGGGCTCAAGGTTTTGAGCGATAACCTTTGAAGACTAGAGATTCTCTGCCTGTGGATTTGCACTGCAGATGCATGCTTAAAGCTACTACTTGGATGCATTTTAGAGTGTTTAAAGATAACCTGTAAAGTTTTTAGAAAAAGTTTTCAAAGTTGACCTTGGCTGGGTTTCCTGATAACACCACAAAGCAAGAACATCATGACTTATTTTGTTATTTTACATAAAGCAATACCTTATTTCCTAAAGCAGGATGTCATTCCAAAATGGAAACTTCAAGATGGTGCTGAATTGACTGCTTTGTTTTCTACAATTAATTTGGGTAACATAACAGCTCATGTTAAATTGGAAATATTAAATCATTAAAGATACTGCAACCAAGATCAACTGGATGGATATTGTGACCAGTGATCTAAAGATGGAGAAAATGACTATATATTGATTGATAAATATTTGTACTACTGGGGAAATGGACTGCGTTTACGACTTGTTTTGACCACTGCATGATCTGACATAAATTTATATTAATAAAACTTATGTATGGATGCATAGGTGACCAAATGATGTTCAAATAATTTTTTTATGAAAAAATAAAATAAAATAAAACTTTAATAATTTATTCATCGTCATGTCATTACAAACCTGAACATCTTTATGTCTTGCATTTACTTTGTGACTGCAGTTCCTCTTCAGGTTTTAGTGAACATATCAAAAGTTGAATTTCTGTAGTCATAGTTTATGTGATTCTAATAGAAGTTATGAATATCACTCTCCTGTTGATTCTGCTAATAATTTCTGTTGACCTCTGCCACTCCCGCAAACACAGATTTCTGCACTTTAAGCCACCAATTTGATTCAAGGGTTCATTATTTCTTGGAATCTCTGATCTGATTGGCTTCCGTCTTTTAGAAAGACTGGCTGTCCTATAAATCATAGTTATATTTTATATAATGCAGTCAATGCAGTTCTAAATATGCACTGAAAGACAAATCGAGAGAGCAAAAAATAAATAAATACGATATGCATACAAGTTATTTAGGCTGTCAAAGCTAAGGCACTGATTAAATATTAAATACTTTTACTGATTGAAAGCCCTAGGAATTATGTATCTAAATATAAATGCAATATTTGATATTTAATCCATGCTATAGTGTTTTATAAGGTCCTATGCGCAAAACAAATGAATGCATCAATCACAAAATTACACAAACATATATCACAGAGAATAAGACAGCTGTAGGCGATCATATCCCTTTCTTTAGTGACGCAGAAGGCTTGTGCTCATGGCAGACTGTGCTTGCAAATGCTGCATTGTGATAATGTTCACAGCTATTACAAATGATGGAAATGAAGCTCCCCATTAACAGCCTCTCTAGGTTTAGTCTGTAGAGCTCTTCCTGGCTCGAGTCACTCAAGAGCCCCTTTTACGACCCCTTGTACGCAATTAGCTTAATCTCATGATCAGATGCACAGTCATTTGCTTGCATACATGAAGTCTGCTCTATTCATTTATGACTTTAATAGACATCATCAGTGAGATCTGTGCTTCATTAATATTCTGTGAGGCTGTGTGCTCCAACATTAGACGATAACAGGATTGGGGAAAATCCAGATTAGGAGAACTGGCTTCCTTTCAGTTCATGAGTGTGAATTTGAATGGAATTGGAATTTTTTTCCTCCACTGGTCTGACATATTTCTAAACCATTTGTGTTGATAGTTTTGGCGGTATTGAACACACAGATTTTTTACATTTTGGTATGCAGTCACCAAATTAATTTCAGCTACAACTTCTGAATTTAAATCTCTTTAAAGTTTTATTTTATTATTACTATTTATTAATTTTTTTAATTGACAACATTTTATATCCAGAAAGCATATCTGCAATAACAAAAGACAGACAGACATTAACATAGACAGACAGATAATACTGGTGAGAAAACATCACCTAAAAATACAATCCTTTTGACATCCCTCTGACATGAGACCCCAGATAATGAATCTCACACTTTGCCCACTCAGACTCCTGACTGTTGAATAGTAATCCAGCTGCTTGGAGCTTCATGAGCAGCTGTCTCAGATGCTGGCAGTGACAGTCTTTCAGGGGCGAGGTGTGGTTGTTGGTGGATTGGTATGGGGTCCCTCACTTGGGTGGGATGCTGTTGTGTTCAACACCATCTGAATGGTTTAGCCTAGTGCTTAATTATTAGAGATAACTCAAAGATTGTACAATGAGTCGTTTGGACACAATTGATTAATTTTTATGTTTCATAGAACAAGAAAGTCTCAAAAAAAAAAAAAAAAAAAAGAATACTAATAATATGTATATATATATATATATATATATATATATATATATATATATATATATATATATATATATATATATATATATATATATATATATATATATATATATATATATATATACACACACATTGTATCATTGTATCATGTCAATTAGTTTTAAGTAAACCAAGTTCTCTTATGTGCTCTCTGAAGACATCATTTAGAAGTTTAGAGAAAAACTGCAAATTTTAGATTTACTGTAATCATCCAGTTTCAGAGACGAATCAATAAAAAGTTATTAAAATTTAGCTGAGTTGAATATTATGAACCCAGACACATTTGTGCTCTGTAAAAGCTATTTGTGGGAATTATTCAAGGGAGGTATGACAAATAATACAATTAACTTTGCCAAATTGCACGGTATAAAATCTAAGAAATGCATAAACTGCAATGATAGGATGGAAATGATGACCTTATTTATGCAAAAATTCATCAAATTAAAAAGGATTTTGTCACAAATCTCTGCTAACAACTTGTTGGGCCAACTATATACTCCAACAGACTGCCAAAACAGTCTTTGTCCTCACAACAAGAAGACGTGTGGGTCTTTTTTAGCAGGTTACCCTGTAAGGCTGCCACACTGGCAGACTCTGACAATCCCAAGTGCCCACAGGCACAAAGCACAACATATTGTTTTCCATCCAGCATTCAGGCCGGTCTGAAAGGGCCCCGTGTGCCACTGTCTCCATGCCAGTTATTGTGTATTCACTCCCTCTGTTTGGCCAGGTATACTTTTCATGGGACATTTCCTGAAGTATTAAGAGTATGCTAGACAAAGTAACTAATTAAATAACAGATTGAAATTTAAGATGTATTTAATAATCTTCCACCCCAGTGAGCTCTTGACAGCACATTTGAAATGTGTAGGCATTATGATTTCCACACTGTGGGAAATGTGGACAGAATCCAGTCTTAAAAATGGAATTTAAGTTATAATGCATTAAAAAAATCACATAATCTGTCCAATTTTGTATGAATAAATCAAAGGTAGAGCTGTAACCTTAATCAGCTAATTCAGGTTTGGTTTAGCTTGAAGAAATTGTGACAGAAATATATAAAAATGTACTTCCCACAATAATAACATTAATTATAATACAATTATTAAAACTGTTGTATTTTTAAGGAATTTCATGCTTTGTATTTCATTTTAGCAAACAACTTTTAAAATGAATTTTAATTTGATTACATTTTAAAAGAATAATTAATTAGTTTAATGCTTATGTCATTTGATTTGCCATTTTTAATAAATACAGAGAAATTAAAACAGAAAACAGAAATTTTAAAAAGATAAAACATTTCACAAGGGCCCTATTATTGTGAAAAAAAGTGAAAATTCATTCAAGTATTATGAATTTGATTAAGAATTAGTTTTTGCTAAAAATTTTACTAAACATACAAAAATAAATATATAAAAAATGAATTTGTGAAATATAAAAATTAAATAGAATTTTAGGGGAATTATACTGATTTTATAGGTCCCTAAAACAATATATATATATATATATATATATATATATATAAAATCCATAAAATTTAGAAATCAGATTATGTTTATTCAGATTTGAAAAGCGAGTTGCTTTCTTGTTTTTTTCTGCTGAGCGATGAGAGAATGAACAGATCTCGTATAATGTTATTTACACAGACCAGGTTTCAGTCATTGACGTGGGCATCCTGGGATGGAGCTGTGTTACACAAACCAGCACTTTAACTCCTAGATGGATCACATATCGATTTCCATACCATAATTTATTTTACATAACTGCTGGCAAGGCACATGTGTGGATAGTGAGTGGGCTGGCTTCCACATATATTTACTTCCTTTCAAGGACCAAGACCAGAACAAACATTGCTTTATGGTCTTACTCGATTATAGTGACATGTGTTCAGAGTTGAGATTTTTATTAGCCTTCCAAGCACGTTTGAATCAATGATGTTTTTCTGTTGGCTTGAAAACTAGATAAACATCCAGTGGCTGTGCTTTTGATGCAGTCGATCTTTAACACTTCCATCACAGATATTTCATCTAGACTGCTGGGGGGAGCGAAAAGTGTTGCCAGGTACAGTCTGTTTGAATCAAATTAGCATTAGCATCGCTCCTGAGCCATAAAAGCCACATGACTATAGGAGCCATGGGAAAACAACACACCACTTACACAACCCTTATAATTAAAATAAATCACTATTCACCAAGTCCACTATTCACATACTGACTTACTGTCAAACATATACTTGTGAGAACCTACTAAAGACTTATATTATTGTTAAATTAGTCCAATTATATAAATAGGCCTACACCATAATATTAGCACCTTTAAGACATTATTTAAGGCATATTTTGCCTAATTATGAACCTTTTTCACTAGTGTTGACTATACTCAACTATTTAAAATACAAGAATATTTTCAGCAATTTGGCCTTCACATGTACTGACCAGCTTAAAGAGAGCTAGTAGCACAACAGCGATCAACATAATGCAGGAAACTAATAGAAACATATAGATATTTCTTCAGCTTCAGGCGCTTTCATGTCCCAGAAGTTGGTTTTTCAATTCTGTTATCTAAAGGTCAAAGCAAAACTGACTTGGAAACGTTTTGATAATTTATTTCTGCTACTTTTCAATCCCTTTATTTGTTTAGATTTATTGTCCCAGGCCCAGATGTTCAATCTAAAATTACAAAAATTATATATTATATATATATATATATATATATATATATATATATATATATATATATATATATCAATTATTATATATTATTATATTACATATTATTATATATATTAATTATCCTGCTCTAAACAAATGCATATTCAATAGAAATTTTTATATATTTATTGTATGAAGATTTTTTTAAACTTCAGTTGTGGCTTCAACCATCAAATGAGGCCAACAATTATTTCCATTTTTATTGATTTATTGAGTCATTAAGATTTATTTAGCAAGAAATTAATACTTTTATTCAGCAAGGTCACATTAAATTGATCAAAAGTGAAAGTAATTTATCTAAGAATTCCAGAAAAATGAATTGTGGTTTCCACAAAAATATTAAGCAGCACAACTAAAATGAAAAGGATCAAGTGACATTGCAGACTGAAGTAAAGGCTGCTTTATCATCACAGTGTAAAACTGCATTTTAAAATATATAGAAATAGAAAACGGCATTTCTAGGTTCTTTTAAGATATGAAATATCCAGGAAAAAAAAAGAAAAGAAAAAAAAAAGCCTGTCATGTGTATATATATATATATATATATATATATATATATATATATATATATATATATATATATATATATATATATATCCACATATAAATCCACTGTCCATTATTAGTCATTGTTAGCAAACAAATTAAGCAGTAAGAATGTGTGAGTTTACACTGAGAGGAGCAGAAGTCCCCAGAGCTGAAGAAACATCCTTAAACCAGCATTCAAACTTGGGTCACATCATATAATAACAAATAGCAATTGTAAAAGGACAGATAAAAACTGCATGTGTACACTGGTTTCACATAAATAACAACTGTACTGTAGTAAATGAGGAAAGCTGGTTGAATGTGTGATCTCTTTGTCAGCTACAGTAAGTGCAGGCCATGTTTCTTATCTTCATGGTATGCCTGCGACGGCTGAAGAGTTTGTAATGATGTGGATGGTTGCTATTTCTGTGTGGCTCTCAGAGCTGGATTAACATACTCTATCAAAATGATAAATGCACCGAGGCACTTCCTGCATCTCTCTTTTGTGTGCATAATCTATGCTGCTCACGACCGTGCATTCTGTCAGCATGTTTCCTTCTCCACTGAGTTTCAAAAGAGAAACTGCATTGCTGCATGTGTAATATTGGAATCATGCAGTGGGATGGACTAAAGTTATGCAAGTTTTGTTAATGGCTTACTTAGGCAAACAGTTTACTATTATTTACAATAAATTTGAAATCTGAAATGAATGAAAAAAAAAAAACTATTCATATGGTAGTTTTTTTTTTCTTTTTCTTTTTGTACTATACCCCTTTAGTATATATTTTAAACACAGCAAAAATAATCTTTATATTTCATTACACATCACCATGTTCAAAATAATATAACATTACAATTGCATATTGTGATTCTGTTTATATGTTGATATAGGTATTCTGTAGTTAACCCCCTCCCCCCCCCCCCAAAAAAAAAACCAATATATATATATATATATATATATATATATATATATATATATATATATATATATATATATATATATATACACACATAAAATAAATGTGCACTCTTACTTTAAGGGTTTCATTAAGTGCCGTTTATTGACTATTTCTCTGACTTCTGATCAAATACACAGATCATTCATTAGCAAACACTGGGCCAAGAACTTGTTAAATTATGTTTATTACTGTTTTCCACTATGGGGGGAATATAGTGCTAATTTTCAGAGAGTTGGAAAGGAAATGAATCATCTTCACCCTGGGCCCTGGGTCGTTTGTTTCTGTCAGGAGATTCTCTACTGTAAACATAAGTGGCCCCCTGTGCCTCCAATTAGGCTGCACAATAGCTAGCATGTTGACATGTGTGACAGCAGGACTAATCCTTTTGAAACAAATCATTAACATTATTTAATTATTTAGGCAACTGTGGTCCCATTTTCCCCATAGGATTAGTTTGGACGACCCACATCTACAAGGACAAGAGTGGCATATATTTGTGGAACTAAACTGAGACATATGTATATAATATTATGTCTATTTTTCTTATTGTAGCTTTTAAAAATGCAAAATAAATAAATAATTGCAACTAACCAAATAATCATGTATAGTTATGACAGCTAAATTAAAAATTAAAAACAAAAATTATATATAAATAAAATATAAATCAATAAAAACAAACAAATACCTACAATTATTAACTTTCAACTATAGTAATTAATCTGTCACTTGGTAGATGGTGTAAAACATGGACAGGAATAAATAAATAAATAAATAAATAAATAAATAAATAAATAAATAAATAATTATACTTAGATACAAACAAATAAACAAGCAGTAAAAATCTAAATCTAAACTAAAATAAATTTCCATACTAAACTACAGTAATTCTTCACTTGGTACATCACTTGGTAGATGCTAATCTAAGAAGATTTAAACATGGACAGGTTTCTGAAGTGCAACTAAAAATCAACTTATACGGTTAAGATGGTTTTCCATTCGCCTAATTATAAATACACTTATAATCCATCAAAACAAGTCTGTAATGTTTACAAAATGTGCTTATAGAGCAAGACTATGCAAAATTATCTATGCAAAAATGGCTTTCTATTAAACCGGTTATGATCCATCAAATTTCTGACTTGATGAAATTAAAACTGTCGTTTGAAATCAAATGCAGTGCTTCATCATCTCAGTCTTCTTTGACTTGTCTAGCGCTTGAATGGAAACAAATAGAAAGTGACAGCAGGAAGAGGTACAGCTGCTAGAGGCAGTTCCATTAGCTCACATCAGTCAGCGATCATAATAAACTACTGTACTCATCAAAGGATATTAAAAAAATATGACACTTTGTGATGGTCTCACAAAGGGTCTGTAAATAAGTAGGTTATACTGAAAAGAAATCACGTCTCGCTGTGCCATACAAGCCCCAGTTCTGTGCTGAAATGGGAAAGCGTGTTCCCAAAGCTTTGTTTATCATTCTAAACGGTTTTAATTGCTCAAGAGATTTTTGGATATTTCGCCATGTCCCTGAAATCCTTTGTCCAGTGTGCTCATTGACCCTGAGGCGCCATAATAAGGGTACAATTAGCATTGGCACATATATGCCCACATCTGGGCCAGATCGCCAATAGAATGGAAAACATTACAGTGGTGCCAAGCCCTAAAGGCCAACAAATGTCCCAATTTACATTCATTCCAGCCTTCGTATAAAAAAAGGAATATGTTTTCCTCAACTTGCAGCCTCTGTTCCACAGCAGGTAAATTGGATCTGTTTGACAGTTCTTTTTTGTGCTTGACACAGCGTGTTGTTATCGTGCTTCAGCTCTACAGGTGGCAGTGTTGGGATTTAAGGTCAGGCCCGGCTGCTGAGACGAACTGATGGAAGATACAGACTCATTTCAGCCTCACAGTCGAGCTGGACGAGGCTTCAGGCAGTAGCTCACCAGAGAAATATCACATTTTGAAGCATTTTCTCTGAGAATAAACCATGTGTTGCTACTGGCACTTCACCAAGAACAGGTGTTTGGATGAAATATGAAACACAGAAATTATGCTTCCTGCCTTTCCATTCAAATAGCATGTTTTGTAAGTTACTCTCGAATTTTGGAGTAGTGTTTGCAATAACAGATGAATACAAACATTAATATAGCATTCAAAAGTTTTGGGTAAAACTTTTAAAATGCTATTGATAGAAGTTTGTTATTCTCAACAAGACTGCATCTCGGTCGTACACGTGTTTAACACAATATATAATAATTCGTTAACCCCGTCGTCTACTTGGTACATGGTATTAAGACACGTTTTATTCAAACTGATCAGAAGTAGACGACGTTAACAAAAGGTGCGAATGGGGTGTAAAATGTTTTGAGCTTGTCTACTTTCGACCATTAACAGAGATATTCGAAAACGCTTTCCATTGGATTGCTCTCATAGTGTGGACACTCATGTGGGTGAATGCATTCAAACAGCCATAAAAGACACCTCGTGCCTACTGACCTAATTCTAAAACATTACAGGATGTGTTGTTGAAGCATGTTAGCAGACAGGATTTAAATGAAGAAATTGTAAGTTTGTGATGATATAACAAACCCCCATATACACTCACCCATAGTGCCCTATTTTAACGATCTAAGAGCGTGGTTTAAAGCACACGGTGCAGGTGCAGTTAGGGCGTTTCCGAATCCACTTTTGCTAGTATAATGATGAGAAGAACGGTCTGCACTTCTAGCGCATGGTCTAAAATTGTTGTCCCTATTCTCTCAATAAGTAATGTGTGTGCTTTTGGCCATAACATGCAATAAACTAATAAGAGTCTTTTCTCCCATTCCCTTTAAGAGAGCGTGATGCGCCATGATGTATTCACTATTTAAATGGTGTAATTTTAAGGCCACAGACGTGTCTCCAGAGAGCAAACGGATCTGCACAAGCAAATAGGTAGGCTAATTCTGATACACGCAACTATCCATTATGACATGTATGACTTTTTAGATTTATGTTGCCTGCACAATTTTATTATTTTACACTGTAATCCTTTATTTATTTTTATATTTTGGATGTTTGTGTCCTGCTGCGCATCCCTGAGTGTATCAAGCAAAGTGAACATGCTTTGTGGACCTGCCTAGAGGTGCATTTTCTACTAACGCGCCATTGACTTTAGACCAGGTTGAGCTGATCTATGGCTCAGTCTATTTTCAGTTCCTCAAAATAGCAATACGCCTGAACACTCCTCTTTTTTAGACCAGCACGCCAATGGGTGCACAAATGGGCGCAAATGCGCCGGGTGTATTATAGGACCCATAGACTCCTCCACTCCTCCTTTATGACATGTGTGGCTAAATAGAGTGGCTAAACACAGTCTCCACAGAATATCAATGCCATCTTCTACAGCACTGCCTGTTTAGCCTGTTTAGCCCAGCGATTCGTGCACAAAGTAGGTTAATGACAAGAGCGGCAAATAGTTTTATGCACAAAACCAAGAGATCCACTTTTTCAATAAAGTGGCAGACCGTGTCAGTAAGAACTTTGTTCACTTAGTAGATTTACAAACAAGGCAAGGCTAAAAACAGGACAGAAAATGGGCTATAACTTCTAAATTATGTTTTTTTTTCTGTAAAAATCTTGATAACTTCATAAGTGCAGCTCAGAGAACAGTACAAAATAATAAAAAAGGCAGTTCATCCCCCCTTTAATACCAGGCATAAAAAGAACCAAAGAGGCACATGAGTCAGAATATAAGCCAAAACGCCTCAGCAACCATTTATCAATATCATAGTAGCTTCAAAGCACACCCTAGATACTGCATAACAAACTTTAGCAACCACCCACGATACCCTAGCAGATTTTGCACAGACAAACACTACATTTTCTTCACTGAAAGTAAAACTTTAGCAGTGTCTGAATGCATTTTCCATGGTAAAATAAAGTTTGGTAAGTATTCCCCATTCTTAAATGGCCAGAGTAAACTTCGAGATGAGTTTGTTGAGTTTAGCTCCAAGCATTATGTTTATGCTGCAGCGCAGCCAAAAAATATATCTGTCCAGTTGCGAAGGAAATAAATTTTATCACAGTTACACCACATTTTGTATTTAAGAGCCCACCCTTCCAAAACCCCAAAAAACAAATCAATAGAAGCAATATAAGCCAAAGCAATAAAATAAACTCGGCTGGCCTCTCTGGACACGGCAAACTTTGGAAATCTGAGCAAACACCAGCAACATTTCATTACACAGCTTTCCTTTATTCACAGATGAAGCGCATCACAACTTTCAGTTTTCAGTTTGATTTGTTTCCGCCTCCCTTACGAGATATACGGATATACCCATCTATGCAGCAAGGTTGCAGCGCAATAAAATTAGTCATTCGCCACATTGCTCAGCTTCTGTAGAGTCTGAACTCTGTGTTCCTGTTATACTCAGCGGTAAAAGCGCAAAGACGAAGCTCTCTGCCTACAGCAGTTGCAGTTTGCTGACTTCAGACAAATCCTTTCAAATGAGAAGGGTAATTGCTGTGAAATGCCCTTTTCAAAAGTGTCTCCTGATACTTCTGGTGCATGATCTACTGGGCCAGGCTTTTAAATAAAGAGCAACAGCATCAAGCTTATGAAGCCGTAAGTGATGCTAACCGCTAGCCTAGGAACAGGTTTTCAGGTATGGTAGTTTAATAACAACACTTATTGTAATAGTCAGAGGCAATTAAGTGTAATAGACCTCTTTTATTGTTCATTAAAGAAGCCTGTAGTCGTCATTTCAGGTCTGGCTGTGTTCACCCTGGTGACACATTCAATGGACTTATAGGAGTCCTGTAGATGTGTCTTCACTTTAATGAATACAATATGCTACAGACCAACACAGATTTGGACTGACCCCCTAAAGGGGTTGTTACAGCGTAGTCAAGCTCCTGATAACATTTTTACAAAACACACATTTGAAAATTCTCAAATGAAAATAAAAATAAGAGCTCAAACAGCAGATGAATATGCAGTAGAGGAACACTGCATGAATGTCTATAAACAGTCTTTTACACCAACACTGACATATATAGTGCTACAGTCCTAGTGTTCTGATTATATATGTCCATCACCGCTCAGTCTCTGTTTTTGTGCTACAGTATTCATCACCATTCATATTCACACCTCCATCTCGAGCGTGATCGAGTCCGTGTTTAATGTTGATGCATGAGTTTGAAATATGGGTTTATTAGATTTCTACTGAACACAGTTTATTTGATGACTTCATCGAGAGAAGTTTATTTACTCAGGGCACAGGGGTTTTATTACAGACATTGATCAAAGTGATGGCACGCTTTGGATGATCTGCTCACCCATAATCCCAAATTGTGAAAGTGCTGTCGATGTAATAATCTGTAATGGCGGCATACAAGCTCTGGGGTGTCCAGATTACATCCCTCATCACCTCTGAAAGTTGCCATAAATTACTTGTTTTAATGAAAGTACTGGGCTAGAGGCGACAGTGACACCGACAGGAGCTGGGACAAAACAGACAGGCGCAGAGCTCTGGAGTGAGGACTAAGTGGCAGGCGAGGGAACGCAGGAGTGAATTTACTGGGACAGGTTAACAGCTCACCTTGTGTTGAAACACCAAGGACGCTGTGTGTTGAGTCTCAGTACTAGTGGGATAAACACCACTGACTGCTACTGGCAGAGATTTTCTGCACTCAAAACATCATCCCTGAGGAGTCGGCATACGAAATAAATGCATACGTTCACATGAACTGGATCTGTTGGGACTGTGCATGCATGCATAAAACTGAAAAGTTTCTGGAGATAAAAAAATGCAGTAAATCCCATGGTATTTTGACCGTGTTGGGGAAAACATATCTGAACTAGCTCATGTTAAAACATCAAAGATATCTGACTGACTTAATTATTACATGAAAGTGTTATAAAAGAGGATCAACTGTATAAAAAAAAAGTGGAGAAATCATCAGGAAACATTTCTGAAACACTCTTCTGAAAAAAAGAAAAAAATACTGAACCGTTTTGTCTGCAAACAAACGCTGCTAGCTCTGCTCAGAATTATCTTTATTTTATGAGCATATTTTTATAGAATTTTGATAACATATGAACATTTTTAAAAATGCATATACACTACCAATACATGCAGCCTTAATGAACATAAGAAATGTAGTGTACTCTAATTTTCAGGAGTATTTACACTAAAATTTGGAAACTAAATTTGGTTTATCTAACTTGAGTCTATAGATCTATTGTTTATTTTTTTGTAAAAAAAAATTATCTTTTATTACATAAAACTGTGCTTGTGTTTTTAATAAAATGGCACTTTTTTATATTTGTTATAATTGCAATGACATTCATACATCAAGTATGTTTTTTCAAATGTTTTGATGCTGCTGTTGACTCTTAGTTGTGCAATAGTTGTGACATGCTGTATAAAGTTAATAATGGTGTGAAGTGAATGTGGTTCCTTTTAGCAGCCTTCTGTAATGTTTATCACGTTATTATGACCTTGCTGCTATTTCTTTCTCTGATACATACATGTCAGATGAACCACCTTTTGCTTTCTGCTTTTATTGACAAGCATTTTTTCCCCCCTCACAGCCTTGAGTTCCTCAGACACTTATATTCCTCACCAGCCATCCTCAAGGGACTTTAGCTTCCTGAGCTGCATTTCTGACGCACTGGATGGATTATAAGAAAGTCTCGAGTAAATCCTGCTCTCTGGGTCTCCGATTTGCATGCAGCTTTTGTAGCGTCTTTGCTGACAAACCCGATTGGCGCCACTTTAAAGTGATTGGCTCTGTGAACGCTGACAAGGCCGGTCTGTCCAAGCCTGGAGGGTTCATAGGATGCCAAATTGCTGTGCTTCAGAGATTGAAAGACAGTTATATCATGCCAGAAGACACTTTTGCTTTGGAGTGATGATGAACAAGATTAAATCTCACCCTAACAATGGCAATCTTTCTCTTATCACTCCGCTCTTGTAAATATCAGTTTGTTCGACAAGGAATGAAAAAATCTGCCTTTTAGAGGAGCATCACATTGGACTCGGGTCACGGCACCAACATGATATTTAACGGTAGCGTTGTGCATTGACAAAATCAAACCAAATCTTTTAATAATGATGAATTACCTGTCCAATCATGGACCAGAGTTATTTTGTGCATTACGGCAGAAGATAAGCCGGTATATTTATGTAACTGGATGGTTTTATTGACCAGACAAGAAGATGGTTGATGGCAGGAGCAAAGCCTGGTGCAGTGGATGATAAAAGTTCAAAAATGAAGAATAATATCAGCTATAAAGTGAATTCAGAGTGATTTAAAATGGATGTGGCACTTCATGAGTGATGGCGAGGTGGGACAGGTGAGGCACTGCCTGAGAATATTTGCTGGATGACTGATGAGGTTTGTTTCTTTCCAACTTTCCACAGGACTTGAACTTCAACTGTGAAAAAGACAGGTCCACCAACTCACATCTGCCGGTCTGTAACTGAGTTAAGATTTATGTACATACAATTGGAGACAGTGTTGGGAGTAACATATTTCAAAGTTAAAAAATATATAGAATTATCTAATTTGGGGAACACTTAGGTAACACTTGTTAATAAGATTCCAGTTATTAATTTTAGTGTATACATTAGACTGCTTGAGCTAAGATGAAAACTAATAACTTTACAACATTTGTTAATTTTAGTGTTCCTGTAGCTCAATTGGTAGAGCATTGTGGGTTCGATTCCCCGGGAACACATGATAAGTAAAAATTGATAGCCTGAATGCACTGTAAGTCGCTTTAGATAAAAGCGTCTGAAAATGCATACATTTAAATTTAATTTAATTTAATTTAATTTTTTCTATTTAATTTAATTTCATTTTTTATTTAATTTAATTTAATTTAAAATTGTATTAATTTATACATATACTAATCAATTTCTAAAATGTCAGCTGTATTAATAAGTTATAGTAAAAAGGTCAAACTACCTAATGCACTAATTAAAGTTATAGAATGGCACCTTATTATGTTGTTTTGTATTAATAGGACCAAATTTGCATTATTCATGTAGAGAAAAAGTCACCAAATGAACTATATTTATTTATATTTAAAATGAAATGTGAATGAAAGGTTTTTGCTTGTGAATAACACCAACAATCCAATTGCAATCCAAACGGCTTTACTGAGTTTTTAACTGAACTCTCAGCATTCAGATTTGTGTCATATAAGTTCTTCTGGTGATTTCTCTTTAATTAACATTATTATTATCTCAATGTCTCTCTTCCGTCTTTTTGAGAGATCTCACACCTGCGTTTGTCTGCTTCCCTGACGACAAACACAAACCTTCCTGTCTGACTGGAGCAAGGCGATCATTGTGAGTGCACTCATTCGACTGCCTCTATGCTGTTGAGCCATCAACAGATATTAATTAAATCTCAAGTTGTCATGGAGACGGTCATGCTGGAGAGTAACAGATTACAAGTACGTAACAAATTAATTTTATTAGGTGGTGGCAACTGAATAGGCCTCTGTCATCACGCGGTTATTTAAAACAGTTCAAGTTGCAGTATCCCATGACAGCCACTGCCCACATGAGCGAGGCCCATTGAGTTGAAATCATTTAAAACCATTAAAGCCTTAAGTAGCGAGATATTGCTAATTGCTAAAAGAATTGTCGGACACTTCACAAATTTGTTGCATCGGTTGGCTGCAAATATCTAAATGCAGACTCTCATAACGAGGTCCCGGACCTCTACTTTGGGCCAGGGAACAAAATATTGGGTCAAGATCATAGAATATTGGTCTCCTTATACATACGGTTTGAAGTCACACCTTCAAGTGTTCGGTCTCTTGGCATCCCAACGCAGAAAGTGCATCTACTCCTAATTTAAAAACCCAAATGCCTAACCTTAGACCCAGAGAACATCATCAATACCAGAACTTCACGACCCACTTTCACAGTTAGCTTTCTTGGTTTCATCAGATCACTCTCTGATATTAGCATTAACCCACTTTTCTGTGTACCGGGAGGTCTCCGGAGGAGACGAGTGGCAGAATGTCACAGAAATGTCATCAGTCCGCTTGAAACTTTCTCTGGCTGCAAATCACAGCGAGTGTCCATCGAATGCATTAGACGTGGAAGTGGTCGGGTTTTATGGGTACGTGTATATGGAACAGTCTGCCTGCTTCATACCTCATTACACGCCGTCTCTGAGCTGATCCCTTGAGTGTGAGACTCACAGTAAGAGAGTGAGACAAAACAGCTAGAAGCAGAATTTTAAACAGTTGCCGATCACCGTGACCTTGTCCTAGATTGAATTGAATGTCTTCATTCCGTTTCTTTCCTGTTAATTTTTCCTTTAATTGAGCAACATAATATAATGCAATGATTATATGAAGATGTATGCATATATTTGTTGATTTTTCTTTTCATGGTTCAGTTAAATCATATTTTTTTGCACACCTGTTGCCTCATTAATGTGAATGCTAACTATAATTTTGGACAACATTGTCTTTTGGAAGTGTGTTCAACAAGATTAACTTTGCATTTTCAGGCACTTTTGTGTTTATTTATAGAATATTTCTAATAATAAATAAAGAAAAAAAAAATGGTCCAGAGACTCAACTACACATAAACTAATTTCCTGAAACCTGTTGAATTAGTCATTTTAAATAATGAATTTATTATTGTCAACTAACTATATACAGTACGTTATCCTAAAAATATAGATGGTATTTTGATATATGAATAAATGCTTGAAATTCTACGTTCAGAAATAATATAATATAATATAATATAATATAATATAATATAATATAATATAATATAATATAATATAATATAATATAATATAATATAATATAATATAAACGATAGAAGAATAATCTTGTTTAAGAGCATAAATTACCAACTAAAACCATGTAAAACCAGCAACCAGAATGACGGCAAAAGAAACCAAGCACCTTGTCGAATTTAAGTTACATTTTATCAACCCTGCAGTCAGTTCCTTATTTTCTGGAACTGATTAAAGTTTTAAACACCTTACAGAAAGTAATCAAAAGTTTGTGCTGAGAGTGTGAACTTCATCCATTCGTGACAGTGGGTTATGAAGAGCGCAGTGTGGCAAACGCAATGCGTTTCTTTCTCAAAAGCCTTTGGATTAAGTAATTTGTTCCTGAGCTTGCTTTCCACGCAGAATAAATCACAAGAACAACATTTGTTTAATTCTTTCTTAAAGGGCAGCAGTAATGTAATATCCTATTAGAACAATTCAACCATGCAATGTCACAAGTTAAGGCACGTTTTTGTTTACTATGTTCACCAATTTATCTTTTTTACCATTCAAAACGTCTTCTACTTCCTGCAGCCAGAAGAAGCAGCGATAAAGAAGAAAGTGAGAGATATCCAATCATGTTATTCATTCTGATCTACTTCCTTTCTTCCCACATCAAGTTTGATCCATGTCATCAAGAGTCCTTTACAGAAGTCCGTACAGAAATTAGCATCACTCTTTTCAACCGAACATAATTCTCAAAGCAACATCCTTCACTAAAGTGAGCTTAAACCTTGCTACACAATCCCATCTCGATTTCCAAAAAGGCTGCGAGCTGAGATGCTCTTTGAGCCCACGCTTCGGCTATCTGATGCTTTTCTAAAGATCCTGGGAATGAATGAGCTTTGATGAATATACTTATGATTCAAGTGGGACTAATTACATGAGCCAATTAGTTTTCAGACATGGTCAAATAGATGGCCATCAACTTCATTATGATTTAGGTATGCTAGACGCAATGTAATCGGGCCAGTGTGAATAATGCATTATGCATCGGTTTCTATACCCCATGATGGAGGTTATTTTAAAGCAACACCACTTGAATATAGAAGATGCAGGTTTCCAATTCACAAAACCTAAAAAGTTTCTAGGCAAGTTTAATTATTATCACAAACAATCTTGCTTAACAGCTAAATGAACTTTGATACAGTACGATGAATTACCCATCATCCCCTGCCCCTCGCTGTGGTGAAAAAGTGGATCATCAGCTGTGACAAAATCACTTCTCGGTCAACAAACCGCTGCTAGCTGTTGTGAAAACATTCAATTACAATCATAAAGACACAAGTCCATCTTTCCCAGGAGGGACAGAGAAAAAAAGTGTCAGATTCACATTTCACACTGTTAATGCTAATGCTAAATGATATCTAGTTGAATATGAGTGAACACATTTCTTGTCTGCTGATGCTGTGGGGGACAAAACTAGTTTAAAAGCAGATCTACAATGAGTGTAAAGGATTACAGTTTTCAAGTTCTGAACTACAAGCAAGCTCAAATTATGCTGTGGCAGTTTTTACACCAGAGAGGGTCCATGCTTTATTTTAGGGCCCCACAAACCTACATCCATGTATATGTGTGGTAGAATTAGAAACGACCTCACTGTAAAAATTATTTTCCGAACAAAATAAAACAATCATTATTGGAGTATGCTTTACAAAGAAATACTGTTTCACTTCAAAATGTTACATTTAGATCAATGTTATTTGCCATTTCTTGTGAAGTTTACTAGCAATTTCTGATTTTTTTTGGTTTTTAACTATGTGGTAGACTGAATAGATAAAAAAAAAGCAAAAAGCAAATCTCATCTATTATAATTACTTATGAGAGAATCAGCACTTAAAATATATGATAACGTCATCAACTGGACACTTAATTTTAATACATTTGAAGTTGAATCTAGATGAACTGGATTTGTTTCAATTATATCAACTATAGACAGCAGAAGAAAAAAGAAAAGTGATATAATCACAATTTTTCAGAGCATGTGCAAAATAAGGGTCATAATTAATAACTATTTAAATGACATAATAAATAATAATCCCACAAATACAAGTACAAAACACAAGGTATTTACATGAACATGTAAAATGCTTAGACAAATATTCATTTTTATTGTCCTTTTTTTTAAATCAAAATGTTCAACCAGTTACCTCCATGACATACAAAAAAGCTTACAATTATGTCATTTGCCAAAAAACTTAGTCCAACCCATCCAAAAACTCCCCAGTTTTTTGCCATTTCCCTCAAAAGCACTTTTTTTTTTTTTTTTCTCGAACACTCAGAATTCTCTTCAGATTAAGCAGGCAATGCAAATCCATTGCAATCAAACAAGTTATCTAACTTTAGTTTTCCAACTAAAATCATAATCAAATCAAAAGGTTTTTTTTTTCTTTTTTGTGCATGCATCACCACATATTCCCTCAAAATCTGACCCCTCGCCTCGGTCTCTAATTCTAAAACAGCATTTTTTCCCCATCAACATTTACATTAAGTCTCAGCACTGCCGACTCAGAGATAAGAGCAAGGTTTTGGCATATTTTCAGTGTTTTTGTCCCCTAATTTCCCTTAATTCATTTAATCAGCTTTAAAATGGAAAAAAACGAATTGCTTTGGCACAGCATGCAAGCATGTTTGTGTAAATACAGAAGCATTGTCATGCTCGGCTGTCCTTTTTAATTCGATCTCTCTGTCTTTCCATCCTTTTTTATGTATCATGAACTAAGCAGATCATCATGAACGCCAAGCGCACGCACAGGAGCAACAACAATCAGAGAAAGATCCTGGTGCCACCAATGCCAGTATATTTTTGTATCACACAAATGAACAGGCTTTAAGACCGTTTAGTTATTTTTACTACATTATCTGAGCCTTTAAATAGTTACAACAGATTTATAGCTAGAAAAAGGTTGCTTTACATGTTCGACTGTTTCCGACTAAAGCTTTAAAAAGCAAAGTGATATTAGCTGGTCATTGGAGGTCTGTGATTATGTACCATTACCACACAGACAAGCGGTAATTTGTCTTTATAATTGGCACTGGCACAAAGACCCAATCAGGGTGGCCTGCTAGGTGATACTGGCATGGTAATTACAGTCGGACAGGAAGCTTGGCATCCTGGTGGCCCCAATTTAAAGTCAGAGTTCAACCGAAGTCAGCTTTCGCACTGTAAAATATAGAAGGCTCTCAGATTTAAAGATAAAAACATGGCTGTTAGCTCCTACAGCAATTTAAAAAGCCACAGTAAAACACTATGTCTAGGACATTACTATTCATCATGTACTGTAAGAAGAATTCTATCCATTAAAGGTCAAAGGTGAAGTGTGTCATATCTGCACTATTCACGTTCCCAAATGCACTTGGAAAAATAATGACTTTTTAAACTGCAACATGAGATTTCAGTTTTTCACCGCTCAACAATCAGGATTAGGTTCAGTTTTACAGGGCCCACCATAAAACAGTGTTATTTTAGGATTATTTATATACTATTATAGTATTTATTTTATTTAAATCATATTATTTCATATTTTAAAGAGAGATAATTATACAATTTTTTGTACAATTATATATATAAAAAAAAAATAATACATAGCCAGTGGAAATCATCCTGCTAATTATACCAATTTAAACATGGTTGTGTTGGGATATGATAACATTCAGTGCAAAACATTGCAATATTGCAAAACATAACTGTACTAAAAAGCTCACATACCGGCCATAGACCTTTATTGTTCCTACAATAAGAGCAGGTCAAGTAGTGCTAGATAAAAGGTGGCAGCTAAATGGGAAAGTAATAATAGCAGGCCTGTATATAGAGAAGAGGTCCAGAGAACGCTACTAGAGTTCTGAATCATTTTAGACAGTTAAGGGCATTTGTGCTTGTGACCCGTTGAAAGCCTGAATAAAAGATATTAAATTCATCAACTTGATGATTAGGTAAAGAAAGGGGGGTTTCAATTAGATGCTTGCTTTGGACTCTTCAGAAAGGTCACTGGGCGGCCCTGGCGTGACGTCGCATGCATGCATGATTTAGAAACTCCACACTTCATGTTCATTATTCTGCAAGTGGCACCGTCTCAGAGAGGATGACATTAACCGCCATTGTGAAGAACAGCGATGGGGACAGATCGCTCGCTAAAGGTTAATTCAAACTAAAGAAGATGTCAACCAATCAGAAGGCTGGAGTTTGTGTCCAACAGGCAGTTCGGGAGAACAAATTCATTCTCATTCACAATGAACCCCACAGTTCATCACATGCTCTCACCTCTTATCATTTTTACTGACAATGCCGGAGCTCTCTGTCAGCCCCGAGCTTTGAGACCAGCAATTTTAACCTATTATGAGATGAGAGACATTTTTTGGAGGCGTTTCCTGTTATCATTTTTGGCTAGATGGAAATTTTTCACGAAATGACAGAGCTGACTTTGATTTGACATGGCAGCTGGGCTGTAGGCAGGGAGTCTGATTATATGGTTTCACATTAAAATTAGCAGCGTGTCCTAAAGCCTAACACGGGATGTCCTTGTGTGAGGTCACAGTGATGCACTGAGGGTCTGTATGTGAGGGTCAGCAGTGTCATGGCTCTGAGCTGGACAAGAATTAAATGTCCACAGCTTGCGTGGCTTCCTGTGTGTTTCCATCACTTTAAGAGATTCTTTAAAATGGGAAAAGCCTTTTCTGAAAGGAAGATGATGAACCAAGTAACCCCAGAAAGGTTAAAATGTTGGTTCTTATTTTAAAGACTAGAAGAAATGTAATGTAAGTGCTTTATACAGTATGTTCCTTCTCACTAAGCATTCACAAAAAAATCAATAATAATAAATTAGTTCTATTAGGCTCAAGTTAAAACCACCATATTCATGTTTTCATAAAAGCTGCAACTTCATGTATATGCTAAACAATATTGTGAAAAAATTATAAATTCACCTAAATTAAAGTGGAGGTTGAAGCTTCTGTAGGAATTTTGTTCAACAGAAAATTATCCATTAGAAATGATAATGCAGCGTTAAGAGAATTATTCAGTCACATTACTTTTTTATACATGTATTTAAAAATTGGTCAAATTCTACAATAGCTTTTGGGCATGTCATCTTAAAAAAAATAAAGTAGTAATAATCAACATACATTTTATACAACATCTCAAAATACATGTACAGATACTTAGCTTGTAATATTCTCCTCACGTGTCTTTTTGCATGGTATCTGTCAGGTGAAAATCCTACTTTCAGTAAGCAAGGAAAATAAGTTGGGGTTAGTTACACACCAAAGTTTAAAATCTAAATTCATTTTTTAAATAATCTCATAATCTCATAAATGTTAAATTGGTATTGCAAGAAAGTTGGTCAGATATCTCAGTTCATATCTTGTAATTCTTAAAAATAAATAAATAAATTGAAATCTGAATTGTGAGATATAAACTAAGGGGGAAGAAAGTCAGATTTTGTGAGAAAGCTGCTATACCTCTTAAAAAAAAAGTATTCTGTGGCAGAAATGGGCTTCCAAACACATTAGCCTTATCAAGCAGCACTAATAAATAAAACATAAAAAAGTGATATAAAACAAATCATAAATGTATTCTAAAGCGTGCAGATAATGAATTCCTTGACCTGAATGATTGAGCAATATGTTTTAATGAGGTTTTGGTATTTAAATTCAGAACTGGGATCCATGTCTGGGAGGTTAATTTCAGAAAGGGACTGATCTTTCTTCTTGCAGACAGCGAGAACATTCATGAACGAAGTCCAACGTGTCACGCAGCAGGCCAGACAGCAGGAGCAGCAGTTCCTGCTGACAAGCGTTTACCAGCACAGCCACTCTGACAAGCCTCTCATCTTTCCATTTCATCTTCACCTCCTGCATCATTAAGTCCCTGGAGAGTGTGCATACTTAATGTGCGATGATCCACAGGTCACCCACCGCCAGCAAAACACTACAGTTAGACATATTTACATGTCTACAAGCCCTTATAGCCATACAGAAATCCATCACTGAGAAGCTAACATTCATTTTCATGATGCTTTCTGGGAATGATTTGGTATGATAACAACCATGTTTTTAATAAAAAAAAATAAAAAAATAAATCTTCCCTTAAAAATAAACCAGTGGGAGGAATCAATAAGTTAACAGAAACAAGTTTTCCCCAAAGATAAAGTGAAAACTACACCCCTGGAGAAGAAATGGTGGGAGTACAATCAACCAATCAATCAGAAAGTCTGTCTCTGATCAAAACAGGCCATCATGAAACAGCTGCAAAAGTAAATATTTACAATGTGGATTTGAATGATAAATTATTGAAACTGTATAACATGAATATCCTGTACTAAAATATGTCTTCTTTATAGAGAGTCCCTCTTTTCATAACATCACATGAATTACTTTCTGCGCAGATCACGTACTGTTATTTTCATCTCAATATTTGCATTGCAAAATTTAAAGCTGACAACCATGTTAGCATGTCATGTGGTAGGAAAAAAGTTTGCACACTAGTGTTCCAATAAGCCACCTTGAAACTCTCCTGTTATTTTATTTATCAATATTTTTTATATTTCCGTTATGTCTCCGTACTTGCGTTGCAAAGTTGCTATGAAATATTTGTGTTGCACCATAAACGTAACGCGTATAAATACAATGTTTGTGAAACAGTAATATTGGGGTAACATTTGAAAATAAACAGCAGCATGACAGCATATATTTCGCATGACACAATGCCCTAACCAAACATGACTTAACATAAATCGCAACCACTGAGATGAAGTTCCTTTGACCTGTTTGCACACTCTATCGCGCTTGGTAGTCAAAACCAGCTGAGTGTAAAAATAAGAGCACATAGCTTTTATTTTCAAGACATCCATGATTATTCTCCAGTCTCCAGTCTCAGTGGTTTCCTAGTTTAGGTATTTGGGGAACATCTAAATGTTTCTCAATTTTCATGACCATTCACTGCTCGTTCATGTTACAAGAGCGATACTACCTAGCGTATAATGACCATAATGACACTTGAACTACGTTGGATTGGAACGCTGTAACTTTGAGTGAGTTTGTGGTGTTTTGGCTGGACTGCAAATCCCCTGATTGTGCACTGGACTCCAGGTAGGCCTTGAAAAGTTCATTATCTCCACTAAGCTAATTAATCATCAATGACTCTCGAAAAAGATGGGTCTACTGGACATCTACCTCACACACACACACACACACACACACACACACAAACATCAATCATTTCCACTTTAAACCCTTCATTTAAGAACACAAGCATTTAAGAACACAAGCATTCAGAAGGGTCGTCAGAACTGTTGAACGAACCTTATGTATATGAATGAATGTGATATGAGTTGATGGGTTATGTTTGGTTCACTTATGGACTTGATGCACCGAAGTAATGTTATTTTTTGAATATTTATTGAGGTTGACTTGAGTCATTGACCAGGGTATTATTGTATTATTCTCACTCAGTTGAAAGACAAACGGTCCCTTGATGGTGTCCTATATGGTGTATTGATTCATGAGATGGTTTATTTTTGGTTGTTTATTGGTTGTTTACTTTAACATGCTTTGAAGCAAGAGATATTGAAAAAGAAATAAGACCATTTTGAGTTGCATTAAAAAGAATAAGAGAAAAACTGTTTTTTGCAATTTTTCTAAATGTGTGGGTAATTTACTGTTCTGTGAAGTGTGATTTGAGTTAACTGCCTTAGCCAGAACCACTAAGTCACACTGTGTTGATGCTGTTATTTATACTTGTTTACATTTTAAGAGGATAATAATAATAAAAACATAAATAAATATATTTACAGCAGTAGCGTAGGCAGAAAAGAGACTCTGGGTGTGCATATGAAAATCTGGGTGTGCCACATTTATTGTCAGATTACTTTGCAAAATTATGGGATAGTATATTTTTGTCACACTGCTTCCGTCCAACCATACTCCTAGTGTTAATTTGCAGGTCGTGTAAAAATGTAGTTAATTGTTAAATGTAATAATTTTCTTCCAAATACGATAATTTTGAACTTTAGCTATTTCATTTTGTTTATTTTTCATTAAAATTTATTCACTTTAAATAAATTATAATATATAATTATAGGATTAAAATGAATTGTAGTTGCTCAATATATCTTATATTTGCGCGCGTGCCGAGGCGCAGGTTTGCGCGCTTCGGATGAGCGCATGCACAAATCTTCTCACTGCGCGCGCAAACTCCCTGCCTCTGGCCATACCTGTCAAGTATCCCGTTTTGGCCGGGAAAGTCACGTATTTTACCCTTCTTTCCCGCCGACCTCCCGTATTAGTATTTTCCCGTAAATATCCCGTATTTTAATTTTTTAATTTTAACCTGCGTTATTAATAAAATAATAATAAAAAAACATTCCCAATCTGAGCTCTGTCACTAGTCTCGCGATAACTGCCACCTTTAGTAGCCTGTCGCGAGAGGTCAGATGACATGAGTTATAACTCGGGAAAAACAACAACAAAAGAAAAAACAGAGACGGATGATGGATGCTACGATAGATAGTGAAGGCACACCTGCCAAAAAACCAAAACCCATGTGTAAATACCGTGATAAATGGGACAGCGAATTTACTTTTTTAAAGAATGCAAAGTCTGCAACAAATTTGTACAACAACTCACTAAAAGAGTAAAAGAAAAGTTATGTGAAATGAAAAGAAAAACTGTAAAAGAAAAGCAATAGCCTATGAAATGAAAAGAATGTGTGGAATGAAAATAAAATGTAAATTTAAGGACAAGCAATGTTAAATTGACAAGCAATGTTAAAACCCGCGTCTAAATCAGTTGTATGGTCTGGTTTTCAGTCTAAAACAGTTGTGTCAAGTATAAATGTCTCATCTGTTTCGGGATCTGCGCGCGCAGTCAGCGGAGGCTCGCACCTCCCAACTCGCACCGGAGGCTCGCACCTTTTTTTCTCAGATTTTGAAAAATCTCCGCGATCGACGGGTTGGTGACTCCAGATATAGCGACCAACTTTTTTTGAGTAAGCATTGATTATGTGTTACACAGTCTCATTTTGTGGGACACATGTATTGGGCTTCAAACGCTGTGCGCGCACGCGCTACGCGGGACGGGTGGTCACCCTACCTGGCACACCCGTCTAGAGTGTGTCCACCTTTGTCTGTGGGTCCATGTACATGCTGAATCGACAGGTAAAAAAAAAGCCTCAAGTCCAAATACTCATTTATCACCAATTAACTGTTTGACAAACACTTCCTGCTTCGATGTCCAGATCTGAATTAAAAAAAAATCTCAAACATGCTACGAAGTCCCGATCTGAATCAACTGAGTCGCGAACATGCTCCGAAGTGCCGATCTGAATCAACCGAGTCGCGAACAGGCTCCGAAGTGCCGATCTGAATCAACCGAGTCGCGAACAGGCTCCGAAGTGCCGATCTGAATCAACCGAGTCGCGAACATGCTCCGAAGTCCCGATCTGAATCAACCGAGTCGCGAACAGGCTCCGAAGTGCCGATCTGAATAAACCGAGTCGCGAACAGGCTCCGAAGTGCCGATCTGAATCAACCGAGTCGCGAACATGCTCCGATGTCCCGATCTGAATCAACCGAGTCGCGAACAGGCTCCGAAGTGCCGATCTAAATCAACCGAGTCGCGAACAGGCTCCGAAGTGCCGATCTAAATCAACCGAGTCGCGAACAGGCTACGAAGTGCCGATCTGAACCAACGGAGTCGCGAACAGGCTCCGAAGTGCCGATCTGAATCAACCGAGTCGCAAACAAAATATATATATATATTCTAAGTAAACAACAATAGCCCAAGTTTAGTAAACATTTTTATTGAGATTATAACAAATAATTCTGCATCTATTTTTAGGTGTTTTGATGAAATTTAATAAGCTGTGTTTTTCGCCAACTGGCAACTTGGGTTGCTGAAATACAGTTGGGTAAACTGGCAGTGGGCGGGTTTCACAAACCAAAACAGAGAACGACATTCAGGTCTGGAATGCACATTTTCAAAGGAGAACAACTGACTGTAGCATTGTTTTTCAGATAAACAAGTATGTTAACTTAGTATGTTTCTTAAATATCTGCAAACATATGGTATTTTTATGCTTTAGTAGAGTCAAAAACTTACATACATGACCTTTACAGATTAGAGATATCATAGTTTTTATGTTATTGCTCTTGTAGGCCAAATCTTTCTTCTCCTGAATGCAATATAAAATATTCTAAAGAATGCGGGGAACTTTTACAGACATCGAACATGAGATTGAGTCCATGATGACAGAATTGTCATTTTGGGGTGAACGGTTTCTTTTAAATTGCTTTTAAACATTATTTATATAGAGAGATTTGATAGCTGTTTGGTGGATTAATACATTCATGTTATGCTACTTTATGGAGAATTAATGGCCACCATCATACTTTTTGTCTTAAGAAAAAATTATGCAACCAAATTTGGCTGGGATACCGAGTTAAAGTAAAGCCCCTAATTGAAGAACTTCAAAGATTTTTTTTTTTCATTCATCCAATATATATAAAAAAAGTAGGGTAATGATTCACGTGTATATTTTCTATATTTTATTTCTATATTTTATTTCTATTATTTTTCTATATTTTCAGTGTATGAATAAGACAAACGGTGAAGGAAGCGACTGCCTGTAGTGCTGTAATATTTGTCCTTTGCTGTGTCACAGAAAAGAACAATGCCCTCCATTCAGATTTCTCCTCTGGCGTGAGAGACGTAATGAAAGCTAGACCAGATTGTCATTTCCTGCGTTTGTTGTGCTTCTATAAACACTCAGCGCTGGAACACAGCTGCAACCTGTGATCTCCTGTACACCTCAGGCCTCGTGCCGCTCACATCACCTGTCATAAGATTCGGACTTGGTTCTGTGATGAGTGGTTTGTTTTTGCAGAAATACAGAGCAAGTCTAACAACTGAAACAGAAACAGAAACAGAAAAAAAAAGAAAGGCAATCATACTTAACATTAGTGTTCATGTTACCATGTAAGTAATAAAGTGATTAATGAGAAATACTAAAGAACATCATGTTCTTAATATGCAATTAGTTTGTGGAGCAGCTTGCAATTACACATTGCTGTTGTAATTAATTTGATTCATTGTCCAACAAGTGTAACGTGAACACTGTAATGTGAAGTGTTAACATAAAAACAACTAACAAAGCTCTGTATCATTCATGACAGGAAAATAAGGTCTGTGGTTAATATTATTTGAAGAGAACCGTTTTGTAAAAATAATTAACGTATGCTTATGCAACATGCAGAATATATCATTTTATTATTATTATTATTTATCTAAGCTATTCTTAAAACCCATTGGAAGTTCTGGAGGGAACCCATGGCTAATTAGCTTTTTGTGTCAGCCTACAAATTGGAATTGTGGCTGAACAGCTTTATTATGCCTTGTGACACCAGGTGACATCATTTCCTCTAATGTTCTGAGTGAACAGTAAATCTGTTCCGATTTCTTTTCGGTCTCCATTTGCTATTCATTTTCATGTTAACCTGTATCATTTTTAATTCACCTTATATTTTTACTTTCTTCCTCTTCCACTTCAGCTGCCTCACTTTGCAGTGTGTGACACATTTTAAGGAGGACTGTTTCCTGAACCTGCAGACTACTAGCCTACAATGAGTCTGTGATCAAAGGCTGTCCTGTAAAATGAGGCAGTTCCCACTTTGCAAGGACGAGGCGCTTCTGACTCACAGCCTGTAAGTACGTTTTATATTTTAAAATTTGCCAGTGATTCAAACGCGAGTTTTAAGCAGTGTAGATTAGTTATTGTTTTTGTTGTTCAGTGCGATATGCAACACAATGTGTACAAATAAAATACTGTATACCTAAAAATAGTCAGTAATTATGTCCCCAGTGGATGCAACAAATGTCTAATTTATAATGGGTTTTATTGGTTTTGTCTGGTTGTGCTGGGAGACGCCATCACGATATGTTAAGGGGAGACACATTTCCGTCACACGCTTGAAGTATTCGGCCAATCACAATGAACTGGATAGCTGGCCAATCAGCATACTCCTCGCTTTTCAGAACCATGAGCTTTGTAAAAATCGTCGCATTTCAGAAAGGCGGGGCGTAAAGAAGCAACAATAATGTATATTATGTGGAAAATAATGTGTTTTTTTTTAACCTTAAACTGCATAAACGCATTGCCTTACGCCAAATACACAACATAATGTTCTTTACATCAACATCATATGACCCCTTTAATATACAGTCGTCTAACTGTTCCAGTTGTAAAAAAAAAAAAAATTCTAAACTGCAAAAAAAAAAAAAAAAAAGGACAGAATGCTAATAAAAGTATGATCGATAGAATGATACAGAACAATAGTACTACAGACAGATATAGATAGATAGATAGGCTACTGATCCGCTGTCTAATGATTTACTGTAAAATGAATAATCTGTTGATAAATTTCGATAAAAAAATTTCAATAAAAAAATATCCCCATTTAATAAAACAACAACTCAACATTTTATTAAAAGATCGTTTTATTCACAATTTAAGTGTAACAAATATAGTTTATCAAAAACCTTTGCTGCTCTTTAATATAATTTATTACATCAGATCATAAGATTTATATAAATGATGGCTGGCATTTTGCCAGAATGAGATATGTACAATTAAAAAAACAAATTAAAGAAACAATAATAAAACCAAACTTTCCCACAAAATTAATTGCATATATATTAAAGAAAAAAATGAAATCAGACTATGTGCAATGGAATGATTATCAGCAATATTGTACAGTTACATTTCTGAGGTTGTCTCATGAAGGAATAAATGACAAGAATCACACACACAAAAAAGGCATTTTCTATGCAAGATCATCAACACAATATCTAAACAACAAATTCTTAATCTGAAAAGCACATCTCCTATTCTGCGTATCGCAACCAGATGCGAGGAAACATCTGCTCCTGAACGTCACTTAAGAGTCGCTGCAGGATTCTCAGTCACAGCTTGAGGAATCACTTTCACTAAAGAGACAGCACAAATCGCTAGTCCGCGCTAAGCAGTGCTAAACATCATTTAGATTCGCAGTATCATGAATACAGTGAGCGTGATGTCTTATCTACAGTGTCACAGTGTTTTAAGACGGGCCTCCCTCGAGATGATGGTACTTTCATATATTGTGACTCCTAACTCTGACAGTACGCTGTTCGTCAGCACACATACAGCGGAGAAATACCATGTCAAGCGTTGCAGTCGCTGGCCTCAAGAGAGGAATCTCTGCGAGGTATTTATTTTCACCTAGGCGCCACACCATGCTAGTTAAGCAGGGTAGTTTAGTTTTGAGAAGTTTTGGGAACCATGTCTAAATGTAGACGGTAGCATAAGCCCTACTCCACCAACCTCAAATTTGATGTCTCAAATTCCCAAAACATACTAATAACATGGGAATTGGTCTATTCTTCCATGAATTGGAATGTGGTTATGTTATGTAGTGTATGCGATTCTTTTGTGAGTGTGTGTATTGTATCCAGTGCCATGGACTGATTTGCTTTCATTGTTTTGCATCTTTTTTTCACTGAAATTCCTCATTTGTGCTGTCACGTTGTCCTACAGTAATATTCCTATTATTTTCTTCATGGAGAACCCAAATATACTGATTTATATTTTTATATATTCACAACTTTGTGCTTTCATGATAAATCAAACGAATGCACAAACAGATAAAATGATAGATCACAACAACTAGGCCAAAGTATGTTCAATTCACATTTGGTGGTACATTCATACAAATATATTCATTCCCCTTTTTGACTGATGCTGCCCGTGTTGTCCTAATAAAACACTTTTCCAATGGATTCAAGCAGCATCATCGCGGTTTACTACAGAGCTCATAAAGGGACATGGCGATTACATGGGAGAAAAAAAAATATATATTTCAGTGCTTATGTGTTCTCACAAAATCTTTGCATTCTCTCAAGAAACTTTTGGGTTCACTCACAAATATGTTTGTTACTTTAAGAAACTTCGCAAAACCTTCGTTAATTCACAAAACTTTGTATTCCCCCGGAAAAATGTGTTTGCTTGCAAAAGTTTTGTGTTCGCCTGTTAACTTTTGTGCCTGTTCGCAAAACTTCTGCATTCGCTCACAAAAAGTTTTGCATACCACAGAGAAACTTTCGCATTCACTAGGGAATTTTTTGAGTTTGATTGCAAACCTGCATTCCGCAGTGAAACTTTTGCTTTCGTTTACAAAAACTTCAGAATTCCACAGAGGAACTTTTGCATCAACTCATAAAACTTCTGTTTGCACATGCACAACTTCTGCATTCCACAAAGAAACTGTTGCCCAAAGTTTTTCGCAAAACTTTTGCCTTCACTCAAACTTTTTTTTGTATTACCGAGAAACGTTCCTTGCTCGCGAAACTTTGAACACTAAGTTTCTAGGGGAAAAGCATTAGTTTTGCAAGGGAATGCAAAAGCATTGAAATGTAATTTTTCCCTCTCATCATATTTTTTCCTGTTATCATGTCTCCTTTATGGGCTCCATAGTTTCCCTGCTCTTCACACTGAAAAATGACAAAAACCCTATGTCTTGAGTAATAAATTAACACAAAGTACTTTATTTTACATGTCTAGGATAAAATTCTCTGCCTCCGTTGATTAAGTAAACAATCAAAACACATTTTGTACACATTTTATGAAACAAAGTAAGCTTACAAATGTAGAGGAATGAACGATAAACGACTGATTCCTACATCCATCACGAGGGTAAGAGGGCTGTAGGCCTGTAGGAAGATACCTTCGGTCACAGCGAAAATAAATCGAGTGTTGCTATTAAAACTTGACTAAAATGATCAGTAAGACTAAAAGGCACTAGTGGACTTGGTTTCACTACCTTGCTGTCGAATAAAGCCTCAAAACACCAAACCAAACCTCATCCCGAAAGAAACAGACAGCAAGAAACAGCAAAGTTCAGTGGATGTCTCTCATCTCCGCTCCTGTAAACACACATGATGCAAAAAACACAAGGATGCAGATGAAATCTGAATTACCTATGGCTTTATAACATGTGTGAGAGGGCAAGTACGATGGAAAATGAACTGGTCTGGTCTCCTCACAGAGGAAATATCGTCCTTCTGTGTCTCTGAGGCTCAGAGACGTGTCCATAGTGTCAAGGACAGAGAGAGGGAACGGGGCAGCATGCAGAATCCCGAGAAGAGACGGAAGAGGCGAGACGGCTGTGGAGAAACACATGAAATTCCAGAAAATTCCCAAAGGACAGGAACTCGCCAGCCACAGGGGTTTTGTGTCCATAGCTCTTGTCCACTGTTAAAGCAGGTCCAGAAAATGACGTCTCGGTGGCGCTTTGGGGTTGGATGAAGATTACTTGAGATGGTTTGCTATTTCTACATTCTGTTTCTTAATGACGGGAAGAGGATGGGCCTCCGTGTTGAACACCCAGTGTTCGAAGGGCAAATGGTCATCGTCGGAGAACAAAAGATACAGATACCTGAAAAAAAAAAAGATGTTTCAAGGGCATTTTACCATATAGTTAATCACAGTGAGATTGCCTGTAAGAGATCTGAAAAACATGATTATGAACATGAATTATAAGAATTAACATCAGGTTTATGAGAGGCAAATAATTACAGTACAGATTTTATTACTTTTCACAATATGAATGGTCAGGGTTCACCCAAATTAGTTTAGTTTTATGGGTTTTTAGTTTAGCAACGTCATGTTTAGTTGAGCAAGAGTGCTTCTCTTCTCAAATATCCACACGATTCAGACTGCAATACTGATTTTATACAAAAGATGAATAAACACAAAGTTAATTGTTAATTTTTTTGATTTTTGCAAATAAAAATAGTTTAAAACAAAGCCCATGCAGAACTGCTGTGCATCTACAGAAACACAGTCTCACTTTATTTTGAGGTCCAGTTCTCGCTAACTACTGTATTAACTATGACTATGACTCAAACTCAATATTACTGTTTAGTAAGGTAGTTGTTAAGTTTAGGTTCTGGGTAGGATTAGGGATGTAGTATATGGTCATGTAGAATATGTGCTTTAGAAGTACTAATAAACAGCCAGTATGCTAGTAATACCTGTATGCACTGTTTGCTTGTTTCGTGCCAAAGTTTAATACTTAGTATGCAAAACAGTACTAACACAAACACCACTAATTATCTCAATTAATGGCAATCCACATAAATAGATCTACCTCTTAAAATCTGAATGTTTACTTCGTTAACAAAACATGAACATCTCCCAAGGGCTGATGAAGTACAGCTGTCTCTGCCAAGCAAAAGACTGCCAAGACAACATCAACAACGTAAATGGGGGGTGAAGAATACAAACTACAAAAGGTCTAAAGATTTCACTTCCTTTGGCTGAGAGCAGCAACTTGTGGCCGACAGCCACAGCTAAAGGACACTGCTTTACAAACAAAGACCACAATTCAAAACCTGCAGCCAAGGACGGGGAAAAAAATCCCCCACAGGTTAGAAGGCACATCTTTATTTGGTAGGCTGGATGACACTCGTAAAAATTACAGTCTATAAACTTTAGCTGGAGATGGCATTGCTGATGCCTGTTTCCTGATGAAGTTGTGACCTTGATAATACGGTTTCTAACCCTCCCTCCCTCTCGGTTTCCTCTCTGAACAGACATGCATCGGTTGGAGATTCGCTGATGAAAGGCCATCTTCTCCGCTGCCCTTCTGAAAATATAAGCTGTTGACCTCAGGCCTCCAGAGTTAAAGCTAAATCATGTGTGTCCATTGGATAACCCACTCCTAAATCGCACCTGGCCTCTTTCTGCAGAAAGTATGATCTTCAGACCTTCAATTTTGGGTTAGAAAGAAACTGGAAAGTGAATGGCAAATAAAAATAACAGAGGTCATAACTGCATCTGCAAGTGAAATGGACCCGACAACCATCAAGCTGATAACCACTTTTATATTTTATCTCGGGCCATATTTAATGAAGGATATAGTTGAATGGAGGTGTGTCATGGTTTTAATATGCAAAGCCACAAAATATGGAATCAAAAAAGAAGAAAAGAATATCAAAACAGGACAAAAAGAATCACTGGGTTTTATCTAGTGGTCAACCAATATGGATTTTTGATGGCAGATGCTGTATTAGAGAGCTGATTTATATTTATGATAGCACGCTATTTATTTTAAAGATAAAGTTTAAAAATGCAAAACACTTTACATCGTAAGACCTACTTCATATATGAGTACATATGATATGCTTTTCAGCTTTAAACATGCATTTATATATTTTTAATGATGTTCCTTTTAATACATATATTCATGCAATTTGTTTTTGACCCCATTGTATAAAAAAAAAAAAAAAAAAAAAGATTCTTTGAAATACCTTCTTTTCCACAGAGGAAAGAAAGTCATTAATGTTTGGAAGGCATGCGGGAGACTAAATGATAATCAAATTTTTTATGTATTTTGTAATGGTTCAGCATCTGGAGCAGAGCAGATGTCTTGGGCTGAAGTGAGCATGTTAAAGAGCACAGTCATGCCCACAAACACATTGAGAGCATTTCTATGAACAGGAAACTCTGATCCTTCAGCCCGCCAGACAGTCTGGCTCTAAAGAAGAATCATTACTTAATACACACTTACTGTGCAAAAGCAGTAAACGCAAGCCAGAAGCAACAACAGAATGAGAAACAACCAGAGTGGCAAAAGTTGAAAGCAGGGGGTTCTGGATGCACACAGCTCTCTCTCTTTCTCTCCCTCGCTCTCTCAAAGAATTGCTAAGTCTTTTCTGTGCTCAATTGTGTGCACTGCACTCCTGGCCAAAGTGCAAGCGCTCCTCCAGAGTATTAAAGGCAGGAGAAATGGAGAGCCGCTGTCTGGCGTGGCAGGATGAGACTCGAGCTGTGATTTCCTCTTAAACAAAATCAAATGAGAGGATTGAAGAGCTGGGATACAGGATACAGAAGAGTACAGCAATCTCACTGATTCCCCAGCTCTTCATTTTGGGCCCTGACAAAGTAATTGACTCTTTCTTTATTCATTCCTTTCAGTTATCTGTGTCTTTAATGATGAATGCTGTGTGATAGGGATGTCTGTGAATGAGTTCCAACTGTCACAGTCTTGTGTCTCAATCACTTCACCTTGACGATTCTTGCTATGACAGAAATATGGCTCTATTCATGCATTCTGAAGAGTGAAGAGCTCTCCTCTCCTTTTAGTCAGTCATTGCAGAATCATAAGCTAGTCTCATTCTCTTAACATGACTATATATTGCAAACCAAAGGGCAAGAGCTTTGTGAAAGTCGGAAGCTCCAATCTGACTGGCTCACTGATCTGACTCGATCTCAGTAATCAGGGTTTACAAGCTCATTTTACCCCAAGGACAAAAGACATAGCCTACATAACATTTTGCGTATAGAAAATGAAGACCATTAATCATTTGTTGTCTTGCACTGTAACATCATTTTTATGACAATTAAGCACAGTTTCCCAAATTCTCAAACTGTTCCCCCTCATTATTCTGACTGATGACTCTCATTAATGCAATTTTACAAATTACAATAATAAAACTATTTTATGTGGATCAGCATTCATTCAACACACATTAACATTTCAATTACAGTTGCCATAGTACATAAATACAGTAGTATTTCCTTCTTTCTAGTACTATTTAATGTTGGGAAAAATGAACAATATCAGTAACGCCATTTCAGCTTCTATGGCTATATTTATGGCAAAAGCTATGTTTTGTTAATCAAAAATAAAACGTGTTCAAGATAATATTTTCTAAAAAACATTTTAGGTTTACTTGATTAAAAACATTTTTTTTAAAGTATCAACAGAATAAAAGTTCTTCAAAGGGAAAGAAGTACGCTTGACTGATTGATAGTGGACATTGCCAAGATTAATACTAGATACAAGATTACATTTGATTCTATTTAAATAAAAATTATTTTGATACCAGCAATTAATAAAAGTGAATACATATCTTGTCCAAACCTCCCAAAAATTAGTATAAATAAAAAATAAAAAAATAAATCATAATTATACCGTATTTTTCGGACTATAAGTCGCACCTGAGTATAAGTCGCATCAGTCCAAAAATACGTCATGATGAGGAAAAAACATAAATCGCACTGGACTATAAGTTTATTTAGAACCAAGAACCAAGAGAAAACATTACCGTCTCCAGCCGCGAGAGGGCGCTCTATGCAGCATAGAGTCATTTGTCTTAGTTAATTTCTCTTGGTTCACGTCAAATTAATTTAGATAAATAAGTCGCACCTGACTATAAGTCGCAGGACCAGCCAAACTATGAGAAAAAGTGTGACTTATAGTCCGGAAAATACGGTAACTATGTACAACTGTAACGAAAATGTTGTACTCACTTGAGTGTTTCAGCCAGGTAGAAGCTCTGCTGCACGTCATCATGGTTGGGAGTGTTAGCGTAGACGTCTCTCACTCCACTGTAACCCCCTTCCACCCTGCAGTACTTCTCCAGAGCCTGGAATTCAGAGATACAAATGTACCTGTCAGTATCAATGTAATAGTTTTACACATTTCTAGCAAGCGTCATGTAGCCTGCTTTTAATTTTCAGAGACAGGACACCGATGCAAAGGTGCTTACTGGGTGAGAGCTGCCCACTCTCGCTTTAGGATATTCTAGTCTCTTAAGACTAAAGTCTTGGGCTACTCCTTAGCCTTTATGATTTTCAGTTAAATGGTATGTCCAAACACACAGAAAATTAACAGCACAGATCCCCTCAAGGAGTCTCATGATTAAAAACTGTGTGGGACAGTTTATGTGCTAAAGTTTAATACTCAAGGTTTAGGAATTTGTTTGAATACCAAACCATGACATGACATTATGACAAACATATTTACTTATTTGAAAAGAGTGTGAAAAGGGACATTTTAAGATAATGAAGACTTGATAAAGTCGTTTTTGGAGCAAAGAATCAAGCTTTTCATTGAGTGAGTGTTGAGCCGACACATTTTTCTGAGAGAGGAATAGATGGCGGAGGGAGAGCGAGGGAGGAAGAGATGTGATGTGTCGCCTGAAGGGATAGACACATCACAATGGCAATCTGAAGTCATTATGATACAATTACAAGGATGTGAGATCCTGGCGGTCTCCATTGTCTCTAATCCTGCTGCGCTGAAGTGCAGGGAGCGTCTGAGGGCAGGGATAAAGCCTCGCTGTGACTCAGTCTGGCCTACATCCTGGTAACCTAATATGGCGACGTGTTTACCAGTCACATACTGGTGGCGTTATGCAATTAGTGATGCGACAGTTCTGACCTGCACCGCCTCCCAGCCCCACTGTCTGTATTTGGGGTCGTGGGTGAACCTCCACATGTACATGTACGTCTCGATGACCTCCGGCCTCAGGATGAAGTACTTCTCGTTTTGCCGCGTGGCGATGGCTTCAACTCCGCCGTCGAAACGGAAGGCCTCAGGACCCAGCTTCATACCTGAAACACACATGCTGTCAAATTCATCGCATAAACGTTGGTGTTGACAAGGGATTATGGGATTACATTGTTCCTGAGATCAAGAGAAACACTATTTCGATGTGGTGGATTAAGGGCTATGGCATAATCTGGACCTTTGATAATCTGCGGCCGCTAAAAATACCTACGCATTATGAACAGGCCAGTGATAACGGTGTATGTGTGTGTTTAACAAGGGATTTGTGTGTGTGTGTGAGTTCAGGGTTCACAGCAATGGATTTAGGGAGTCTCTACATTGGCCATGTGACTATTATTGAGAGAACAGTTCACTTTCAGGTGAGGATTTAATAATTCTCACTAGGATCTGTATTAAATTGCAGCAGTGGCCCCAAGGCTTTGGAATAG
This sequence comes from Carassius gibelio, assembly GCF_023724105.1. NCBI lineage: Eukaryota > Metazoa > Chordata > Actinopteri > Cypriniformes > Cyprinidae > Carassius > Carassius gibelio. Next base: position 6,126,981 of record NC_068415.1, read on the forward strand.
TTTACCTTTACAGATAAGAACTGCCTCCACATTGGCGTCATTTAAGTCCCTTTTAAAAACTAATTTATTCTCCCAGGCTTTTTTGCTAAAAGCTATTCAGTGATATGTTTTTATTTGTGAAATGTTTTCTGTGTATATGTTGTTTGCTTATTTTTTTCTTTTTAGAATCTGTAAAGCACATTGGTCAACTTGTTGTTTTTAATCATGCTTTAGAAATAAATTGCCTTGCCTAAATCATGGCACTGGCACTGAACAGAGTGAGCAAAACAAGCAACTTGTCTAGTAAAGTAACCAATCACAGCACTGATGTGCAAAAACATATGACATACTCCGCAGGCATGTCAAACAAACACGAAAAATGTTCTGCAAAAACAGCTTTAAAACTATAATTCACATATTTACCAATTTAAGTAAATTATTTAGTTTTCATCTTATTATTATTTAAAGAAGTAAATAAGTTAGAATTTTACTGTGTTATTGCATATTATGATAAATAACTTGCTCTCCTTATTTGCTGGTCTTTTGTTTTGCATAAAAGCTTCTGCTAAACTAATAAATGAAAATAAATAAATAAACTGAATAATAAAAAAAATACACTAATCTCCTTTTCATTACCAAAAATCATCTTGACACATATATATATATATATATATATATATATATATATATTAGGGGTGTAACGATATCACAAATCGAACCGAAAGATCGCGATACACCACCCACGATACGAATCGCGGAACTCTCGTGGTGTACCGCGGTACTTTCACGCCTCCTGCTGCCCATTGTTGATGTTAATGTCACTTATCTCTTACTAACTAATCTATTAATTTATTCAATTTTATTTCCATACATTTGATTAAATTGCATTGGTAACAACTAATACGAGCTTTTTAAACGCTGTTCTAAATATTATATTCCAAAGTTACTGTTTTCCAAGTGCATGTCATGTCACGTGACTTGGGAGTGAGCGTCACACTCGGTTACTACTGCATACGCAGGATGGCTGCTCCGGCTGATATTGCAGATCCCACAGACACATTTAAGTCTTTTGTGTGGGAACATTTTGGTTTTCCAGTGGAGTACAGGAATGGAATTTGTGTCGTAGACAAAGCACACACAATCTGTCGTAACTGTTTCTCAAAACTTACTTATACGACAGGAAACACGTCTAATATGCAAGCGCATCGGAGACATCACCCCAACATTAATATTAGCGACACACGTAAGAAGCCTCAAAAACAGGAAACTTTTCCCACTGCCTTCAGAATGAAGCTACAAGCTAACTCGGACCGTGCTCAAACAATTACATAGGTAATAGGTGTTTTCATGGCACTAGATATGCAGCCGTTTTCCGCTGTTTAGAATGACGGATTTTATTCATAACTCATACAAAAATGAGCCGACACTCAGTGAAAACGTAACATGCCTCACAGACATAATAAATATATCTATAGAAAGCTGTAAATGACTACTTAACGAAATAAAACAAATCTAAAACAAAAACTCATTGTAATCATAATCTGTGAAGATCTCGGCGCATCTAATGAGGAAATCGCGAGACAGGCAACTTCATCCTTGCAACACAGACTTAGAAAACACTAGTTTATTAGTAGATAATTCAAATATCTCCCTAATATTTACCAGTCACATTTATGGTAATTACTTTTGCCGGTGCTTTGCGGCAAGCTTGAGCCTATTGCGTGTATTTGAACGCAGAACTGTTCAGCTGCGCTGCTGCTGCGGGACACTAAACTCCGTCGAGTCGCTCTTCACAGTCACAGTAGCGCGGCCTCGCGTTGTTTCCACCAGCGCGGCAATTTTGTTTTATCACTTATTAATGGATGTCTAAAATATAAAAGTAAGGAGAAGTATAAAACAGGCGGTAGGCCTGGCCCGCGTCTGAACTTGGACGTGAAAATTGGTCTCAGAGGAGCAGTTAGATGTGGCATCCAGCAGTGATGATTCTCCAGCAAAACAGGCACCAATCTCTGAACTGTTTGGAAAGTTAGTTCCAGTGGAGCCAGGCACTCCTGCACCTTGTAATGTTTGTCATATCAAATGTCTCCATATCAATGGTGAAAGATATACATTTTATTTATAATATATTTAATTTTAGTTTACTCGGATAAGCTGACTGCACTACAGAGATAAATGTTTTATTCTGACTAGTCTACATTGGAAGTATTTATTAAAATTTTGTTTACTCAGGTATGCTGACTGCACTAAAAATGTGAAGCCAAAGTTAATAAAGAAAAAGACAAGTTATTTTGTTGCTATAATCTATTGTCCTTTTACCAGCAATGCTAAAGAACATGAACCCTGCCACCACAGCAAACCGAACCGAACCGGACCGAACCGTGGCTCCAAAATCGTAAACCGAACCGAACCGTGCCATTGGTGTATCGTTACACCCCTAATATATATATATATATATAAATTTATACACACATTGAATCTGAATTGGCTGGCGAGGGGTAAAAAATAGAAAATACAATGGTACAAAAATAGGCTAAATGTTCTTTAAAGAATTTTCTATAAAGAATTTTCTATTTAATTTTCTAACAATAACTATATAATGTTTTAATATACATATTTATATATTAATTTAATTTATTTTTACATTCGTTTATTTATTGCTGGAAATGTTTAAAATTTTTGTTTCACCATTTTCAAAGCAGTTCTCCCACTCACTTGTTCGGGCGTAAGACTCATGACACGTGCGGGCGATCTCAGCCGCCAGTTCCATCTGATGACCCGTCTTATCATCAGGGCCTCCGTCCGCCCCTAAAGCGATCATACCACCGGCGAAGCAGGTCAGGTGACCCATCTTATGTTCCAGGAGTCCACCTTTCCATTCAGCGATATACGTCAACCCTCCGCTTGACTTACGGATCAAATTCTTCTCAATCGCCTGCGCACAGAACAGAGAATGAAAACAAGAGATCACTTTAAATGGTTATTTAACATCAATTTCTTCTCTCTGTGGTTATTTATTCACACTGTGTGGGTTAAAAGGAACTTTGTCCTTATTTGCAGTTGTTTTGTTTGCCTAACACAAAGAGAGACATTCAAGGCTTCGGAGTGATTTCAGTCTCTCAAAAGCGTCATCTGAACAGTTCAAGGCCCGAAGTAAGTTAGATCATAGCAGAGATCAGGGTCACAGCCGTGTGTGCCAGTGTTGTGTATTTACAGAAGCGTCACACACATGGGAAATGAGATCCTTATCTGCCTGGAAAAAATGCCTCTGTGCATTTGAATGGAAAACTTGAGACCAAAGTCAAGTGTGCTTGATGCTCTTTTTTTCTTATTTCACTCTCTTTGTTCTTCTATTTCATCATAAATATGGCACCAGTGTTTTGGAGAAACTGAAAGTAGTTACAGCACAAACATAGCTTTTTTTTTATTTGCACTGATAATGCACTGATGTAGGCAACAAGTAGCAGCATGGATGCTTGTTTTGTCTAATTGTATAACAGAGTAAGAGGAGAAAATAATCAAACATCTTCTCCTAGAATGCACTCTCTGATTATGGATCTTGTATTACTCTGAAGAGTTTATACAGCGATCACGACTGTTCATTATCCTGTGTATTACTCCTGTGCCAATGTACATATCAATGGACATAAAATATTGATTTGAGTTCTAATTATTTTATTAAACAAAAGAAAAAGAGTGTGGAGTGATACATGAAACCGCAGCTACTGATAAACTCTCTCCTGCCGCAGAACGGGGAAACATAAATCACTACTGTAAGGTATGGTATTTTCATCAAAACTAAGCCTTAAAGTTCAGGACCACCTCAAATATTCTGTAGAAAAACCATTTGTAGAACTAAAAAGTAATGAAAGTAAAAATGAATTGAAATCAGTGCTGCTTTTATTGTTAAAGTAAAGCGATTAAAAATCATCTGTGCTGAAAATATAGTAAGAAATACTACAGCAGTATGTAAAGAAGAAAACATTTATATATATATATATATATATATATATATATATATATATATATATATATATATATATATAAATCGTTTAAACAATATATAATGAATATTTTTTAATGGTTTGAATAATATTTATAAAAATAAAAATAATCAGATGACCTTATGATGAGGATCTGTATACTTTTTCCAAGCTTACCATAACTAGAGACATATAGGAAAGTCAAATAAGAGATCTGAATGCTAGTTTGTAGCTCAGAAAGCCAGTTGCAAAACAGCTTGCCCAACACTGTTTGCAACAACAATGAACACTTGAGTATTTAGCATTGCTCTAACAAACGGATCTCAATCTGCTGCGATACGTCAACCGGTCGTTGCCGTAATGTCCTTATTTTTCCCCAATGGTGCAAATAATCGAATGCCACAGCTGAGAGGTGTGGATAAAAGGAGATGATTGAGCGGCCCATCCATGGTTAGTGAGATAAATTAGTGTAAATCAGGCTGTACAGAGAGAGAGTTAAAGGCCTGATAAAGAGCTCTCTGTAGCTGTAATGAATGCCTGGGTAAAATGATGGACAGAACGGCCGTGCTGTAAACCTTCTCTGAAGGTGACCGACATAACACACTTTTCTTTTTCTGGATGATTGGCCTGGAGTCCAAAGTGTGTGTGTGTTCAAGTCACCCCAGGGAGGCACCCAGACAGACGGCCAGAGGGACAGCATTATCTTAGGCAGGTTGAGATGGTCCTCTCTAATGAAAGTGAGGATTGAGTTTGTGGTCTGTAACAATCAGTCTGCAGCAGCTTTCCAAAGCTCTCACGGACGGCTCCAGCAGAACAACGCTTGTGGCAGCTTACACACATACACCCATACACAAACTCTCATCAACTTTACTTTTCTACATTTGGACACTATGAAAAGGAATTCCAACCCACAACCTTACAACCCACAGAGGTTACATTTCTAGCTCAAGCCTGAACAAAAGATCAAAATTAGCAAACACTTTCAATATTCACATTGGGAAACCTGGAATCCTGAAACTTGACATTGCGAAAAACAAAAACAAAAAACATACGGAACAACCACTTCCATTATTCTAGTTAATAAACTTTAGTCTGACTAGAAATCAATTTTCAATTTTATCTGTGAATGATAAACAAGCTTTGAGGTTAAAAATAAATTCTCTACCAATTCATTCATATTGTGGACCATATTATGGAAATAAAAAGAATAAATAATAATAAAAAAAAAAAAAAACTTTAGAATTGAATTGGCAAACAGGGTACCGAGTTGCAATTTAAATTTAAATTCAGTGCTGTATAAATTAAAAAAATAATAAAAAAATAACAAACCTTACAGTTTTAACAGTATATTTAATTTTTTGTAAGAATTTCCCATATATATATATATATATATATATATATATATATATATATATATATATATATATATATATATATATATATATATATATATATATTTTTTTTTTTTTTTTTTTATATATATAAAATAACAAATGGAGTATTTCCAGAAACATTATAAAATATTATATACACAATCAATGTTTGAACTGACATCTATAGTATTATATATTAGCTATATAGTTAAATGGCTTTTTTTTTTGCATTATGTTTAATAAAATAACTTAGATTTTATGTTAATCTCCTAGATTGTACTACTTTACTCTTTAAAACGAACAAACTTCAATGTGTATTCACCAGACTGTAATTTTACTTTTTAGTTATCTGAAAATTATGTTATCGAGACTGTGTTGGTACTGAGTTCCTATTGGACACTGAAGTAGTCTGTATCCTCACTATTTTGCTGACATAAGTCACTTTAGCTTGCAGGTCTCCTCCAAAAACAAGGATGTCAAGGATGCTCTTGTCTAGTCGGCATTTGATCAAATGGCCAGTAGAGTGTAACATTTCTCTGGGCTTTTTCTCTTTCTATAAGATTGGACTTTACCTGCAGGGCATCGTAGTAAAGCTTCTTTCCCTCCTCATCAGTTTTGTCTGACATCAGCCAGGCCTTCAGCAGGTACTCGTAGAAACTGTCCCCCAAGCCTCCAACCGAGACGTGATCTGCAACACAGGCAAAACAGCTGTGTGTGAGAAAAACTCTTCCTACATTCATGTGCGAGCAACACAATAGTCTGCTTTGACCAGAAAAACACACACAAACATTCACGCAGTACAAGAGATCTAAAGAGACATCTCTCATCAGCCATTTTTACAGTATGGTGACGAATGTTGGAATTGAATTGTGCAAATGTCAAAAAGCGAACCTGGAGTGCTTCACATTCAAAGAGCAGCAGTATTAATCAGAGAACATTGCTTAAAGCAGTGACAACACTGAAAGATATTTTATTACAAAAATACACTTAAATGTGCTCTGAATGAATACAAGAATAGGAAAAAATCTTCACAAAGAAAGTGAAATGTAGTACATTTTTCTACTGTAATTGTGCACATAAATCATTTAAATTAGATTTTAGTATCTAAACCTACAAAGTTTGGGTTACATGATCTTTAACTACTAAGATCCCATAGAAGTATTAAAGGTATCATTTGTCATATATTTGCAGTAAAATATCCAAAAACCACTAGGCTAGTGTTATATATTTTGTCCAACTGATTACGAACTATGTTTTCAACTACTTGTAAATCATGAGAAAATTCCCATTCTAAACAGTGACACGGGGCAGTGCAGTCGCCTGTCAAAGATGGTAGTTACCCTTTGTTACCGCCTTTACTGACGTAGAAACCACATGACAATAGTGTCGTGGACAAACGCGAAAGTAGCTTCGCGACAAACTTCAACTAGAAAGAGATGCTGATCTCGCTTGTGTTTTACTCGACAGGTGAGTTGTTTTGATTCGTATCTTTACAGAAAATGTATGCTATTATAAAAAATCAACAAGATTAGTATCATGGGGCATACACACTGATCTATATATCTATATTATAGATCAGTGGGCATACAGGCCAAACGCGGGGCATTGAATCTCTAGACCCGCGCGAGGACGCATCTGATCCATAGTCTGATCGTATCTTTGCATTGACTTTGTATGTAATCTACTTGCGTAAATCGGTGAACTCGCGTTAAATCCATGATTTATCTTTCCGTCTGATTGATGGCCGTCAGCAGTTGGGTAGAAGACAACAAATCCCATCATTCCATGTTCCTTCTTAGCGTCATCAAACCACGCGACTGTTATTGTTTTGGTAGTGCGCCCTCTAGTGGCAGGTCCTACAACCTGTACCTTTAAATCAATATCTGAATTATGTTAAGGTGAACTATGTATGCTTTATCTAGCAAAATCCTTCATTCTGGTCTGTGTGTGTAATGAAAAATGAAATGTGTGTTTCCAGGTGGAGTGTGAATGGGGCACTTTGTTCAGTGCTGTCTAGTCCACTGTGTGTGTGAGAGATGAGAATCTGTGGCTCCAGGGGCAGCACTGTTGTGTGATTGTCTGATTGATGATCAAGCTCATGAATATTTATACCTCATTAAGCATTTGTTTTTGAGATCGATACGTCAAGAGAAATCAAGTTTCAGTTCAGAAAACCGTAAAACAAATACACTGCCATGCAACTATTCAGAGAAAATGCACAGACAGGAAAAACAAGCATTTTGCTTTAATTTAAAGTCTCATTTTAAATGTCAAAGGGGCTTTTATGCTCTCCATTTTGTCTGTTAAAATTTTTGAATTAGGCAAATTTTTGTTAATCTTCCTCTGGGATACTCAAATTATACAGCTCATGGGCCAAAATGTACACCAGGGGCCATTGAATAAAATGACCTGCTAATAGCCGATCCTTGATTTTCATATGGTTTTAAAGCACACAGTAACCAGCAATTACAGCTAAATGTGCTACATCAGCCTTGTATATATATCCAATCATAAGTGCTGGTCAGAGCCTTTTCATTTCCCAGAATAATACAAAGTGAAAAGGTTCTTGCATACAAATGCATGAATAGTTCTTACAACTTCAAAAACTCTGTCAGTTTGTTATATTTTATCTTTAAATGTCTTTAACCTTTACAAATATATCACGACTTAATATTCAAGAAACTTTCAATACAATTCCTCTGTAAAATCCATAATGGCACCATCTCATTCTAATTGGATGCATCATGATAGGTTTCATTTAATTTTAGCTAACTAAATGAAACGCACACATTTTAACATGCTGTAAAAGGTCTGTCCTTTTGAACCAATCATGATGACAGTATTTGCATATTCTAATTCTCTGCTTCACAATTATTAAAATGAAATAAGACCTAATGAATTTAGAAACCTTCTGTGAATGGATATGGTTATCAATTATAAGTACATATAAAAGGGTGAAGTCAGCAAGATTAAGAGAAGTCTCTTATACTTAACATGGCTGTATTCATATGATCAAAAAAAAAAATGCAGTAAAAACAATAATATTATGAAATATTATTACAACTGAAAATAACGGTTTTCTATTTAAATACATTTTTTAAATGTAATTTATTCCTTATGATGGCAAAGCTGAATTGAATTGTAAAGATCACATGACCCTTTAGAAATAATTCAAATGTTTTTGATTTGATAATTCACAATTTTTGTTTGTAATATAATAGCCTTTATTTCACTTAAATGTATCCCTACCAAAAAAAAAAAAAACATACAGACCACACACTTTTCAATGGTAGCGTAATCTAAATATATTGCACTAAAAATAGAATGTTAAAATAAAAGTCTGCACGGCAAGCAAAGTGACAACAAAAACTAGATCACTTCGGTGACTTTGACAAGTACTCAGTAATCAGTTGTTATTTTATTTTATTAAATATTTTTGCAGTGCACTAGTTATTATAATGGGATGGGTCTTTTCATACTCTAGCAGTACAGACACAGTCATTGATAAACTCATGGCAGACAGGATTTGCCCACGGGCCAGACTTTAAGCACCTCTGCACTACCTGATTTAACTTCTTATTCACATAAGATGACTTTTCCCCACTGTCATAACAACATAGTTCACAGAATCTCCAAACTTCGCCAGTGTTGGTGGTAAGAGGGCTTCTTTGTGCAAAGGACCTGTGAGGTTTTCTGTTGGTAAAAGCTTGACAGCAGGAAACAGAAGTTTTGCTGTCAGCTCTGGCAGTGCTTCCTGAGAAAAACCTGAAAACCAGCTGAGCTTTTTACCCAACAGACGCTGGGAAAATGTGAAGCCTCTCTGTGCAGCACTGAAGCACACAGAGCAGCCATACACATTTCATCCACAGTCACAACACAAAGCAAAATACAAAGTGACTAAATTACAGCCAATCAGAATATATTCAATCTTTATACAAAATTATGTGAAATGATTTCACTGTGGGAGAGGGTACAAATGCAATGTGACGACATAGCAGCGTGGCTTCAGAAAACGTACATATAGACTATGGGTGCGTCTCAATCAGCTCCTGAACTCGTGAATCAGTAGATCGTGTACACGAGTACGTCATTGGTAAGTTCCCTGACTCACTGCACATTGAGCGTCAACGGACAACATGGTAGAACGTCATCACTGGAATTCATAAACAACAGGCAGGACCGATCTCTTTTTAATTTTATTCTTTATACTCTTAACACATCGTTCTTTTACATGTCCTCACAATATTTCGGCCAAATGTTAATTATAAATGTTAATTAGATGTGTTCATTACCTGTCCAGCGATGTCTGTTTGTTGAAATATACTACAAAATGGTTTGTCTTTTCAAATCTTCTTTCTTATGTCATTATATTTATTGAGTTGGCTCATGTGGTTTATGTTTCAGGCTTCATAAATGTGATGTTGTTTCCAGTAAGGGAGCATAGTGAGCATCGATGCTCTCTCATTTTTGCGGTGCATTGTGGGATTTTTAAGGGAGTGAACGTTCCAGTGCACTGGAAAGATTTTGTGATTGAGACAGCCCTTAAAATGGTCGACTCCCTGATCCGTGCCCTTACTACTGAACAAGGGAGCTGACTGAGACGCAGCCTATTTCTTTGAGACATTTTTGTCCATTCTGGAACTTGACAATACAAATCACTAAGTACTTTTTTCATAGGGAAAAGATCAGCTCAAATATTCGGCCTAATGGTGTATGCACACCAAAAGCGAAGGGAATATTCGTATCGCGATACTAGCAACTAGTTGTGGGATGTTTTCCGTGTCACTCGCACGTATAAAAACTTTGCACTTGCTATCCTCCGTTTTCTGATAAAACCGGATGTGCCAATAAGCTCTTCACCGATTGGCTGGTGTGACAATTTTTAACTTTTGCGAAAGACGCGATTATTGTGCATTCACTGCAATCACATCACTCAATTTGCATCGCCCAATGCAAATGTGGGTCTATTCATGTCATTGTATTTGACTTTGTATGTAATCTGTAAATAACTGAATTCACTTTTGGTGTGCAGACACCATTACACTTTCTTTTGTGTATAACAAAAGTAAAAAAAAAAAACATGTTAATAATTATACAAATAATGTATTTAAATGAATATGTAACTGAAATTAAATTTGAGCAAATTCATTAATTACATTTAAATAAAATTACTACATTTAATAAATGAATACATCAATGATGATGAATTAAATTAATTCTTTAGAACAAACTAGATTAAGTGTTCCTGCAAGTGTTCCTATTCCCTTATGAGCTTATTTTGTTAGCATGTAACCTTATAAGACTTACTAGCTTTTGGAATTTCTGTCAAGTCGCACTTATGAGGATAAACTGAAAAGAGCTATTCTGCTATGAAATGAGAATTTCTGACAATGTAAAACTAAGTTTGATGTAAGACAATGAGAAAAGAAAAGACGATGGTAGATTGTGGAATATGTAAGATGGTTGATTCATTTTGTTGTTTCATTAAGGTCAACCCTTGAGCTACTAGCTGCTCAAATCCAGACATAACAACTGACCCATATGGAAAGCCCTTCAGGACTGTTCTGAGCTACTTGTGTGAAGCAAAAAGACTGATAGCTATTTTTAAGTGCAGCCGTACGTTATCATCCCATCTTCCCTGCGGCCTGCTGCCATCTCAGATCATTTTTGTTTACGATCGTCTAAACAAATTACTTTTGTCAAAGCGTAAAAAAAAAGAAGGACTTGGTCCGATGCACAAAAAAGAAAACTGGTTTTCTGACAGCTCAAAAGCCTCTTTCTGATTTCCCTCCGTTCCATCAGAATTCATGTGTTTGTGTTATCCTGACTACACACACTGCAGAATCTTTGTTCTCCTCGGGCTCTTCATCATCAAGCGTCTGCGTCATCGCTGACCATGAAGTTAAAACAGCGCTGCTCTCCACGCTAAGCTGCCAATATAAATCCCTCGGAGCGAGGACGGCACGAAAGCTGGCTAACGCGGCAGAGCAGGCCTCACTGCTGTAGGACCAGCATAAAACATCCCAAACTACTGATGTGTGTGTCTTCTAGAGGAAGAACGTAAAGTAAAAGAGTGTGTTTATTTCTGCCTGTCTTACATAATTAACCCTGAAAGCACAATGAAGAAAGTCAACATTTATTGACAGTGTCAGGGTAGCCAGCGGTTTAGCCTCAGTCTCATATGGTTTGCCCACAGACTGTCTGCTCCAGATCACACCAAAAAATGTCAAAGGCAGGCTATATATATAAGCCAGCCTTTGACATACATATATACATACACATATACACACACACACACACACACACATATATATACACACACACATACATACATAAATACACATACACAGTACAGACCAAAAGTTTGGACACACCTTCTCATTCAAAGAGTTGAGTATGAAAATTACACTGAAGGCATCAAGGGCTATTTGACCAAGAAGGAGAGTGATGGGGTGCTGCGCCAGATGACCTGGCCTCCACAGTCACCGGACCTGAACCCAATCCAGATGGTTTAGGGGTGAGCTGGACCGCAGACAGAAGGCAAAAGGGCCAACAAGTGCTAAGCATCTCTCGGGGAATTCCTTTAAGACTGTTGGAAGTAGAGATCGACCGATATGGGTTTTTCTATAGCCGATGCCGATGTTTAGAGGTCAGGGTCAGCCGATGGCCGATATGTGCTGCCGATTTTTAGGGCCGATATCTTGAAGTTTTCCCCTTCATTTGCATGCTAAAATGTCACACTAATAATAAGTGGATGCACAACATTTCTAACCTTATCATCATTTATTGAGCACTGACTTGAACCATCTCTCGAATCGGTATTAAAATAAAATATTTATCCAAAGTTAACCAAACAAATTAATAAACTGACCAAGTATTAAATTATATATATGTCAATCATTTACATAAAAGTTTTAGAGCATTTATCAAGTAGAATTTTTCAAGTTTGTTGGAACATAAATGTAAACACAAATATACATTTAAATAAATACAATTTTAGAAATAAAAATCAATTAAACTGAAAAATATAAAAAATAAATATATAATAAATAAATAATAGTGCTGCAAACACACTAGCAACCAGCAACATTTGTGTCTGGTATAAATGACACAGAACATCTAATAATAATAATGACAATATTTTCAGTTGTTTCACACTTTTTTGTTATGTATATTATTCCATATATAATTCCACATGTGTTAATTCATAGTTTTGATGCCTTCAGTGTGAATCTACAATTTTCATGAAAATAAAGAAAACTCTTTGAATGAGAAGGTGGGTCCAAACTTTTGGTCTGTACTGTATATATATATATATATATATTAGGGATGTCAATTTCGACAAATTCTCATGATCGATCGTCGTTTAAATTAACGATCAATTAATCGATTAATCGTTAACCTTCATACTGCAAGATGCGTCTACAGTAGTTATCGCATGAATTGGTGTGCAAAGACACTAAAAACGCAAGCGTCCTCCCACAAAGGAAAGGGTTTTTACTGTAAATAAAAGGCTAGTAGGATTATAAAATGAATCGATTGATCATTTAATATAATTATTTAATTCAAATACAATGACTAATATAACGCAGTCTCAGATGCACTCTGGCATATGACCGGAGCGGAATGGTAATATTTCCTTAAGAGCGCCTTTCTGAAGATTCCACTCCGCTCGCTCAACCCAGTTCATAATCCCAGCGTTCTAAGTGCATTTTATCTTGTGTGTGCTTTTCACATGCTTTATAATCCATGTGTATTTTGTAAAGATCTACGAACATTTCATCTCCTGTGTGTGTGCGTTTGTGTTTTAATGAGCCTATTTTGAATTATTCTATTGCACAACAACAGCAGCTATTTTCACGGAAATAAAGTGAATGAAAATCAAATACTTTTTCAGTTTTTGCATTTTAGGAATGTTTGCTAAGGATAGATTAATATATTTAATACATTTTAATTAATACAATTAATAAAATTAAGAAGAATTAAAAAAAAATTCATTTTGAAACATAATAATTGCTATTTATCAGCATGCATAATTTTAGACAATTATACAAGAATTTTGGTACAAACAGTAAACAATTAGGCCTACTAGAAAAACTTTATTTCGGAGCTGGAACTGGTTTACGGCGAGAGTCAGCGGAATATTAACGGAGCGCTTGCTCGGGCTGTTAGCGACTGAGTGGAGCGCACATCCATAGAGCGGAAAACGTTGTGGGCGTGCGTCCATGTTTTTGTTACGGTGTTACTTTCTTTCCAAATGTGCATAGGATATTGTGCATATCAAGGAAAATCCGGAGAATGCGAAAAAACCCATCTACGCGTTCTGATGGTACAGATGTTTCTGGTATGCATAAATAGCCCTTTGCCAGCTGAGACAACCTGGGAAACCTGGTGGCATTCGCTTTCCACCAATTAACATTATCACCATTTGAAATAAAATGATCCCAAACAAAACTCTTGCGTGCTCGCTTCATTTTCCTTCACAACTGCTGTACTTTACATGTTTTGGCATAAGCCACGTGCGTCGTCCTCTTTTGGCGGATGGCAAACCAGCTAGCCGCCTACGTCTCAAACTATGCACGTTAATGGTGATCATGCTTAATCGACCGTCGATAAGGTTTATCGATTAAAATATTTATCGACAATTAATCGATCGTCGATTAATCGTTGACATCCCTAATATATATATATATATATATATATATAAATATCAATAAAAAAATTAACAATATAAGAAGTAATAATCATAGGTATTATAGGTATCATATAAAAGGTTTTGACTGTTGATATTCAAAACTCCAGCTACCAACTAAAAAAAAAAAAAAAAAATCTACTAATAATACTTTAAATGAAGTATTCCTTTAATTAAGAGGCCCTAAAAAGAATATGTGTCCTGATGGTCTCTGCTAGAGTGTTACAAACTTGACAAACAGCCAATGTGTGTGTGTGTGTGTGTGTGTGTGTGTGTGTGTGTCTCAGTGTTTCTCCCTGCTGAATTCAACACCATAAATTCAGAAATACACAATAAATCAGCATCAAAAACATGCATCATGCCCTAAAGATTAGCTCTGTCAATCCACTACAAAAATGACCTTGAATCTGCATTTAAGTGTCACCACTAGAGTGTTTTGTGTACAAAACTAAGAGAAACACTTCAATTCCACTCTGAGAAAGCATTTCGCTGGACAACTTGTGGATAAAGACGCTCATTTTAATCATGACATTTCTGGGAAAACTTCTTTAGAATATTATATTTCTATGAATTCTCTTGAAGTTCTTGAGTATGTGTGCGTGTGTTTCTGGACTTACGCTGGCCCCACTGTCCACTGTTAGGGTTCAGGTAATTTGGGTACAACCCTTGAGGTTTGTCCAGTCGATTCAGCACCTTTCTGATGTTCATTACCTGCAACGGCAGAGCATGTATCTCTTATATCATCACGTCAAATGATTAAGCCATATCTAAGCTCATCCGGAAAATGCAGTAAACAGCCTTCTTAATGCGTCCAATGTCTTCCTGCAGGGGACGGGACTCATAAATCTACAGACTAGGTCACTTTCACAGTTTGTACAGCCTCATTCAGAGCTTGTAATAGTGTCATTTGTCTGTGTCTATATTGCAGGTCAGGTCAGCGGATTCATTCGCAGAGAATCAGATCTGATAATTGCAGTGAAACAAGCATCAATATAACAGTTTCAAGCAGAGGTCATCCTGGGTCACTATTGGTCAGTGTTGGGCAAGTTACTTTTAAAAAGTAATTAGTTACAGTTACTAGTTACTTCTTCCAAAAAGTAACTAAATTAGTAACTCAGTTACAAATTTTTAAAGTAACTAGTTACTTAAGAAAGTAACTATTGCGTTACTTTCAAGTAAAATTAAATTTTAAATGCTCAAACGTGACCCCACCTCTACCCCTCTTTAAAGGAACTTAAAATACATGTGCATGTTCAATTATTTATGATAAATCTGAATATTATAATGAAATGGACACTTAATACAATACATTATTAACAGAAACATGAAACATTGTACACACATCTAAAAAAAAAGTTGCTGTGGGACAAAGTGAGACTAGCCTCCAACCAAATGGCATGTATGTAGATATTATGTTTATATAGTGGATCAATGCAAATAACACGATAGATTTTTGGGAACTTTTGATATTTCCTTTTATTGTTTCTTTAATTTCTTGAAGGAAAAAGTAATGTATATACTTCTATTTAGAGAAGGCTACTTTTGGATTATTTGGGCTCGTCGCCATACCTGTCTCTGGTTGACTGACTGGCTTGTGTTGTTCGTTGTGTGTCCTGTCCTGTCCGATGATAGGTCGTTCGCGAATGAGCGTTAGTGATGATGGATCGACTCGTTCGCGAATGAGCTTTTGATGAGTCGTTCGCGATTCGCGAATGAGCCGACTCTAAGAGCCGGCTTTTTTAGTTGAACTTCGGGAGCTGGCTCGCATATCTGAAGAGCCAACTCTATTTTTTCAAATTTAGCCTATAGAAATTAAATAATTATGTAATAAAAATTGAAATATTATAGTCAAAGTCATTTAAAGAGCCGTTTGTGAGCCAAAGAGCCGGCTCTTTTCAGTGAGCTGAGTCAAAAGAGCCGAATTCCCAACACTACTATGCGTGCTTTCGAAAACCCGCCCAACTCTACCTCTGATTGGCTTACAATGAAATTTAACTCTACCTCAGCCAATCGTCAGCATTTATGCGCTTGTCTCGTGCTCTGCCCACTAACCAAGGAAGAACAGTAAAAAAAAGTATTTGCCTCTCGCTCAGAGATCTAGTTGGTCTGATGAAAAAAAAAAAAAACAGCTTCATCATCAGTTATAGTAACGCGCCGCATTTTTTGGCAGTAACGGTAACGGCGTTATTAAGATGAGAAGAGTAATCAATTAGATTACTCGTTACTGGAAAAAGTAATGCCGTTAGTAACGCCGTTATTTATAACGCCGTTATTCCCATCACTGCTATTGGTCAGCTCCTCAAACAGTTCATGGCCAACAGTCCTCCAAGTTCACTTTTAGTTCAGTGTGGTGTTTAATGCGCCGCAGAGGTGTAACGCCTGAACTGCTGCTCACCTTCTCTGCAAAATCTGGTCGCCCGGAAAGCTCGCTGAGATGCATGAACTCCAAATGCAGCGTCCCGTATTCGGCGAGAATACTGCTTCCTCCTGACGCCCATGGCCAGTTTCTGCCGATCCCACTGCATGGGGAAGAGGAAAGAAGAGAGAGATGGAGTTCAATTCAGTAACTCAGCGATCATGAGATGTGTGTATATACATTTTGTGTTGCTCTGAGAACCTTCAATCAGTGAAAATTCAACCAACCCAAATTTTTAAACCAGCATCTCATGTAATTTGATGTATTTCAGAATGAAAAAATATTATTGATATTAATATTACCAACATACATAATATATATACAGTACATATTTACACACACACAGGTTCAAGAATGAATTACTCAAATTCAGTACTCAAACATCATTAATAACACATATTTCATGGTGCCAAGTTGATTTCATGGTCTTATTTTACTGAGTGGCCGTGTTTTCCTCCTGTAATTAGAGCCGCCTTTATTGACTTTCACTGGCACGGTTCCAACTAAAAGTTGACAACTTAACCCCGACCTGGTAATGGAAGCCACATCTCCTGACCAGCTGTTACTACCTCGACAGCAGATCCGCTCAGTGTCATAACACCTCTGTGTCTGCACCAGTAAACCAAGATAAATTACTGCTGAGCAGTGACACGTAATCACAGCTTTAACAGAACGACACTCTCCACTTTATTTTTAAAGGCTAATTCTATAAAAGAGCGTGTAAGATAGTTATGTCATTAAGATAATAAATTACACACAATAGCTCTGGCCAGAAGGAACCGAGTACTGCTGAAGTACTCTTGACGGTATAATTTGGAGGCGTTTTATGTGAATGTTTTTCTATGTGTGATGCAACTGGATGGCAAAGAAGTCCATGCACGTCTGTATAATTAATGAATAATTGTTTTGACTCCAATAGGATATTTTCTAGCCTCTGGTTGTGAATTCTTAATAACAAAAAGGCCTCATATTTCAGGCCACAGCAGGAAATGCGTGCAAACACCTCTGGAGTGTTGCTACCAATGTCATCATTTTTTACACGGCACTGATCTGCCTCTAGCACTACAGACCTCTGTGCATTGCACAGGCTGCAGGGCTCTACAGTGCAAGTATTTGAGTGTGGAAATTGCTGTGCGATTCAGTGACATCTGAGACCTGACCAAAACTTGCTAACGTACAATACTATCAGAATATAAACACCTTACATTCTAATTACACTGCGGATGGCTGCTTTTCAAAGTCAACAAAGTGCCCAAATGCAATGGTTTAGGGATAGCCACTATTTTCTGTCTACTCATTAGCTGTACGTAAATTACACCATATAATAATGTGACCATTCAATAATATAATTCTAAAAAGTATTACATGTATAACATGTCACAGACCAATCAATAAAACATGATTAATAGCTATTTACAAACCAGCGACCTGTTATGCAATATACAATGTTTTGTTAAAGATGTAAAAATGGTGTAGAAAAACATTTTACAAGTTTACAAGTGCTAACAGATAAAATTAAATACATTTTAAATAATTAAATAAATTGTTAAATAAATAGCGTCTTGAAGTAGAAAGACAGATTTTTTTTTTTTCATTGTACAATGTACTCCGATAGTCCAACAGGTTATTCTAAAGTTATCAATATATTTGTCTTCATCAAATGTTCCTCACTCAAATCTGAGGAAATTCATTCTCGAAAGTCTCTGTATGTTTTCTATCCTACATTAATCTTTTGTTTTGGAATTGTTGCTGTACTACTTACTTTTGTTTTCAGCATTTACATGCGCATGTGTTGCATTGCCACACATTATTATTACAGTCTCAAAAATCCGACGGAGCCCCTAAGGGCACGAGAACTCCCAAACAAATGTTAGTGTAGAGCCCTGAGTTGTGCCAAGCCAATTTGTTTTTCATTACACAGATGATTAAAGCATGTACCACAAATTTAGGAAAACGAAGGAAAAAGAGGTGCCAGGCAAACAACAAAAAGAACATAATGGCTCTTTCCTGAGATTCACACATACAGAATTTGTTGCTCTCGTGATATTTTATATGTATGGTGATAGACAATTCCTGTTTATAATATTCAACGTGCAAGAATATATTTAACACAATGCTTCCTTTACAGTTCTATGCTACAGTAAAATTACAAAAAAGCTGTGACGTATTACTGAATATAGTAGCGTTAAGTGCACTTTTAATTTGATTTCATGTTAATACTTAAGGCTCAAGTCATTCTTGTTCTTGTCTACTATTCAATGTGTCACTTTTTTAAAGAGAATTAAGGTTTAAGTAATGAGTCACTGAGTAATGGTTTGTGTGTTCTGTCAGATACGCCATATATTGCTGGACCTTTGACAAACTGTTTTCGCTCCTCTTAAGCAAATCACTTTGGATAAAAGCGCCTGCTAAACACAAATGTAAAAGTACATTTTGCATTAAAAGGTACATCAGGTGCAAAACTCACTTTTACATGGTGTTTGCATATAAATGTGTCTTAGCATTGTGTACCCAACCACCCTCTGATAAAAAATCCATCAATTCCTTTTTTTTTAAATCTCGCAAAAACGTACTTAGATTTTTAGAGTAATATGATTTCATACTGCTTCAGGCCCAATGTCTTGTAAGCAGTGCAGATGTTTTGTAGCTGGATGTAAAAGTGAACGTAAGAGTCTTTATTTTTTTCCAAAATCAGAGCCACTGAGGATGCAGTGCATTGGTTTTGTTTTTGATGGTAATGAGCCAACAAATACACTTAAATTCGTTTAAGTCTCTGCAAATCATTTAACTCCGGACTGCTTTCTGAACAAGGGATAATTCAGGGGAATTTTTGCTAAAAAGTTAAAACTCAAGGATGGATCAGTACCCAGACTTTGTCCTCCAGAAGAAGAAGAAGAAATGTGATGCTTAAATATTTTTTTTGATTTTTTTTGATTTTTTTAAAGATATTTGCAAATCGCCTTTCCTCTTCCATGGAAGAGAGGGGCGGGGTAATCAGAGCTTATTAGCATTTAAAGAGACATGCACCGAAACAGCTTTCTGTGAACAGAGCTGTTTTTGACAAGGTAAAAATGGTGTTGTTTTACACTACCACTAAGAAATTTTAACCAAAGTGTGCTACAGACATTTAATAGTGACACTAAAAAAATCATACCAACTAGTGGAAAATGGGCACCTGAAGTCCCCTTTAAAGCAAGAAAATGTCCCTGCATTTCATTGGTTTAGATATTCAAACTTTCAACAGAGGTTGACAGAAAAGTAGGTGATGGTTGGTGGAATAATAATTTAGCTATAGGTGAATAAGTATGTAAAAATGTAATATTAAGTAATATCTAAAAATATATACATTTTCTAAAATAACATTTATGGACACTCATTTGTTTCATTCTTAAATTAATAAAAACATTTTTTTAGCAAACTAGTTTAAATAAAGAGCTGAATCATAAACATCCTTTTTTTTAGGATACTGTACTCTAAAAATAATAATAATAATTTTGTAGTGTTAGGATGGCACAGTCCTAAAAGCTATTTCTTACTCCACTGTCTTTCTATGTAGACCTATGTCCCTCGCAGTAGGACACTTAATAATGAGCAGTAAGGGATACATAACAAATTATCTGCCAGAGCTCGGAGAAAATACCATTAGCCTGAATAATTAACTAGCGCTGGAGTGAAATACGAACTCCACCAAATGAACCAAAGCTCATGTATCCTCAGGCTGCTACAGAACTTAGCCTTTATGTTTGACATCGGACCAGAGTCTCACAATGACATTCTCTCCATCTCTCGTCCACAACCTAACATTTCATTCACTGTATGCAGACCAGAGGCCATGTACTGTATACATGCAATATATTACAGAGATCTATAAAGTTGTTGTACACCACAAAACTGATATTGATCCTACAGAATGAAATGATATGCGCTTGTGTGTTTAACCTTCATTAACGTCTGCAGACAATAAAAGCAGCAGAGTCATATCAGTAAAAGTTATTACTGCTCCAGAAATAAGCAACGGTCAAATGCCTCTGAAATTAGTCTAATCGCATCACACACATATTCCTAAAAGCCCAAGTCTTCTGAATTGATTACCCAAGCTAGAGTTTAAGCACCCGGGGCACGGTGGTGACTCTGCCGTTAGTCATAATGAAATGGAGATTAGCAAAAAAACCATTTATACCATTCTTTACTTCATGACATGTAAACCTCAATTAAACCGTAGAACAATTTTCCGTCATTTTGTTCGATTTTATTTAATCTAGGGCGAGAGGAGAGTCCTAAAAATGGAGCAAACGGAGCCGTGGCTCTCAGAGGAGGGAGAAGGAAGAGTAATGTCTCATTATTATCTGACCTCTCACCTTCACCTTCTGTTTATATTAATTTTTTTGCACAACCACAAACGTCCTCATCAATCACCATCAAAAGCATCCATCAGGCATAAATAAGTCTGTTATGTAACCCCCTACATATGTCCATAATAGATGAGCAACTGAAATAAATGTGAACAATTGTAAAATAGCATTTAGAGGACATCAATTATCTAGAGAGGAAAATTATGGCAGAAGATCACACAGCATGTGTCCTATTCAAAGCGCAGTTATGAAGCATACGTTCCCAACCAACACTGAACATCTCAGCGAGGTGCAGCCGTCATGCAGTTACTGTCTTGCCTTTTTATGAAACTAATACATTATATGAAAGGCGCCTTTACCCTCCTCCATAGAAAATTAGTGTTGATTCACACTCCATAACTTTCTCGAGTGTTTCTTATTCAAGCATGCATGCTTATGCCATTGGCGTGACTCACTGCGCCATGTATAAATACACATGTGATGTCACTGAGGGAACTAGATTTGTATTTTGTTGCTATGTGGTTGCTAGGTGTTCTTGGTGATTGATTACAAGTCTATATCAGAAGAACCCACCTGTATGCGTATCATCATGTGCTGGGTGTACATTGCAAGTGAGTACCACCCTACTAAGAACCTGTAATAGACGCTTTCCTTTAATCTCTTCACCATATCTCTCAAATAAACCTGTGGATTTTGAATAATAACGGAAAAATTGCTCTCAACAGGTGATTTGAAGTCCAACAGCTATTGCCTTGAAATTTGTGAATTCAAGTGCCTCATTGATGGCTGTGGCGGTGAGTCTTTAAACGGGATGAATTAAGAGATGAAGCTTCTCAGAGCTGTTTATTGTGCTGATTAAAAATAAGCATTAAAAACAAATAAAGTAAACTCACCATTGGCCTTAATAATCAACAAAGCTAGACCAGCTTTATATTGCAAATTGTCTTTGTAAAGAAAACACAAAGATATTCATAGCATTTATAAATAACTTCAAAAATAACATTTTAAAAGCTTAACATCATTTCCAATTCTTGGAGTCTAGGGGCAGAATTCATGAAGATCTTAAAGGGATAGTACACCCAAAATGAAAATTGGAAAAATGTCATTAATTATTCACCCTCATGCCATTCCAAACCTGTGAGACCTTTGTTAGTCTTCAGAAGACAAATTAAGATATTTTTGATAAAAATCGAGAATTTTCTGACCCTCCATAGACAGCAAGGGTACTACCATGATCAAGATCCAGAGAGGTACCAAAAACATTGAAAAATAGCCAATGCAACATCAGTGGTTCAATAGTAGTTTTATGAAGCTACAAAACTAATTTTTGTGTGCAAAAAAACTAAAATATGAATGAAGGTGTTTACAGGTTTTGAACGACATTAGGGTGAGTAATTAATGACAGAATTTTAATTTTTGGGTGAACTAACCATTTCAGAAAAAACTAATTAAATTCATGAGGACAATTAATTCAAAATTAATTGTATAAAAATTATTAAACTTTTTACCTTTATTGTTAAATTTATTACGATTTTTATATAATTTATTCAATAAAAAATGAAAATGTTTTGTCCAACTTTAATTAAAGTCATTATCAATGTCAAGATGCCAATAGTCGAGATCATTCATTCAAGCTTATTTTTATTTTATGTTTAAACCGCTACTCATAATATATTCTTGTGCGTTACTGCAAACTGAAGTCACACTGTTTTGAAAAACATGAGGGTGAATACACTGTTACATTTATGAACTTTCCGTTTCCTTATTTGGTCTTCCTCTTTTTGTTTTGTTAATAAATTATTCCCCACCTGTCTCCAGTTCCCTCATTAGCTCCTGTGTGTTTAAATACCCAGTCTGTTCAGTTCTTCCTCTTCCGTGATTGTATAATGCTGTTATTGTAACCTAACCTGATGTAGTATTGTGAAGTTAAGATGTTAATGAGTTGTATATTGTCTGTTATCTCCTTCGTTCAGTAAACTCCTCATTTGATCAAGATCCTCCTCAAACTCTTTATTCCTATGTTAGCATACACCCTTACTTGTAACTTACACACAGTAGAGAGAATACATATTTAAATAATAATAATAATAATAAAAAAAGAAAAAATATTTTAATGGGGGGGTTGGGGCAGTGAAAATGTTGGCATAGAATTTATCTAGAATAAGATGCTTAGAAGTTAAAGCATGGACTTCACTGACTTATTGAAAGACTTTGCTCTTCTCTTAAACATGTAGCAAGCAGGACTCTTCAGTTTATTGAAAGCGAAGGAGGTTAAACAGAATTAAAGTGATGTCAGACAGGTAGCATGGTAAATTTGATTTGGGAATCATTTATCTTTTCAAACTTTCATTAAAAAACAAAAACAGGATGGAGTGCAGTAAAGAGATGACCAAGAAACATATTTCACTGAGCAGAAGACATTGGAAAAACTCTTCAGGAACAGGGGTCAACAGTCACACATACACAAGACTAGATGGGGTGATGACAGACAGGGTGAAAGACGACGAGGTGCTGTACAGACAAACTTCTCTTCATACCACCGAGTGTGTCTGTATGAAGTCACTTAGAGATGGAGGGAAACAGTAAAAATAGAGAAAAAATCTTCAGGCTGCTTGACTTTAACCAAGGGGAACATGGGAAAAATGTAATGAAGGACTTATGTTTATGCATGAAGGGAAATTTTCCCTCTGGAATAGTTAACAAGGAGCAAATGTGGAATTTGTAGGAATTCAGGACTGCAGGAGGAAGCATAAAAGGGCAGGTACTGGATGATGGCTTGAGTGTTTGACACACTCCAGGAGTTTAAAGAGCTCCAGGTCTTTGGCAGGAAGTCTGAGGGAAGATCTAATGCAACATATGCCATCAAATTTACCAATTCTTGGAGTCTTGGTGGGGGATTCATGGAAACCTTCAGAAGAACAAAAAGTAATATTTAATATGACCAGTATAAAAAAAAAAGGATGGATGGAAACATGGATGTCTCTGCATTTTTTTTTGTAAATCAATGGAATCCAACACAAATAATATTGGACTATACAAATTATTTAAATATTTTCATTGTATGGATAAAACAGTTATTCAAATTATCTTCTTTTGTGTTATTGCAAATGGAAGTCTTTCTCTTCTTTATGTCTTCTTACTCTTTTAACAAAACAATGTTTTAAATTCCACTTTCAAATACCATGGAATGAATTGATTCATAAATGCATCTTTCACGAGTTAACTGCAAGTGTTTAAAAAACAATAATTAAGCATTAAACAATTGAAACAATCGTAACAATCCTTCAAAGTGGAAAATGGAACAAAAGGAAACGGCTGCATCAAGAACTAGAAGCAAATGATGACACATTTACTGCTGCTTTAATTTCAAACACGCCGGGAGTCGTATCGTCTCGCAGTTAATTGAACAAATGCTTTGCGCATTTCTAAGCAGCACTTAATGTTAAAATTGGGATTTTATGGCACAGTTAGAGACCACACATTATGACTGTTCACACTGTGTGAATGCTGTGCTCATGCAGCGAGACATGTGAAAGGAGAGTCATCCACAGAGACCCTCAGTCTTGCTCCAGCCAAATCTGGGTCAAGGTTGTCTGTAAAATTAGGGCTCTTCTGTCTTTGCCTTAAATTTTCTCCCTGAACACTGGGGACTCACAGCAGACAGAAGGCATAATAAAAAAAAGCCCACATACAAATTCAAATTTATTTTGGCTTAAGGCTGGTTTCTATTCCAAGTGGGTCAATACACTGACGTCTGTCCAAACATACAGGGTTTTTCATTTAGTTTTACGAGTTGTTTTCTAATAAGTGGGTTTCATAACTGCTGCATCATTTTACTGTCTTCGATGAGGTCTCTAGATCTGTTCAATTAAACAGATTCAGAAGAGAATATGAATTCATTGCACAGAAACTGAAGATGCCTGTGATTCATGCTCTCATCAGACACTGAATATGATTATGATCTCCTCTCCAGAGCTTTCAACGCACCAGAACACAAGTCGAAATCAAGGATGATGGCACCGCCGAGGACCCCTCAGAACAAACAACTGCTCGTCACTGAGTGTTTAAAAGCCCCAGCTTCCCGATGTTGCACCTCATGGCTGAGGTTTTACAATTATCTTGGATTGGTTATCATAAGTGACTATGCTAGAATGACAGTTTTAACCATTTCCATACTGGCTATTAAAAATAATATTAATAATAATAATAATAATAATAATAGTAGTAATAATAATAATAATAATAATAATAATAATAATAATATTATTATATATGTAAAAGTTATAAAATACATGTACATGTTAGGGATTCATAATTTTATAAAGAAAATTAATTTTTGGCTTTTGACTTCTTTTTTTATATTATTATTAATATAATTTTTAAAGGGATATTGCATTAAAAAAATCAAAATTGTTTAAAAATATATATATATAATTAAATGGTAACAATAAACTTAAAATTAATAATGAATAAATACAATTAAAAATATAATATAAATACAAAAATAAATGCAGTATGGAAACTAAATAAACATAAAATAGGCTAATATATCTAAATTATCTAAAATATACGTACAAGTTATAAATTAGTGTTAAAATGGATATAAATAATAAAAAATAAAATTATAGATATAATTATTTGTATATTTATTTGTGTGTGCATTATGTATATATATATACACACACACACACACACACACACACACACACACACACACACACACCATAAACCTTTCTCTATATACATACATACATGCATACATACATATATATATACACACACACACACACACACATTTAAACTTTATATTTATTATATTTAACAATATATTTATATTAAATATACTTCATATTTACCATGCGTACCTCAGCAATTAATTACTAAATGAAGGGAATAAATACATAGGGAAATGCATGTGAAATTGAGATTAGTTTTTCACATCCCCTTTCACTCTCCCTGATGAATTCCTGTGTATCTTCACCGCCTTGACATATACAGCCATTAAAAGACCATAAGAACCAGAGAATCCTTTTACAAAATAAAACATTGTCCTTTGAAATGCCTTCAACAGTGCACCTTTCATGAAGATGCATTAGGATATGCCTGCCCACTAGATGAATACACTTACATAACCACATTCAGCCTGAGAAGGGTCTGCGACACGAATTACAGGCGTACAGTGGCGGCACCACAGGTGCCTCGAGCCAAAGTGAACAATAGCGTGGAAGCAAACAGCATTAGAGATGTGGACAGAATTAACGATGTAGGTGACCCACATGGAGGGAGGAACGCGCCTTCGCTAGAGGTGATAGGAGCACTTGTGCTAAGTGCAGATATGGCGGAAAGCTATATTTACTGACAGGAAGTGAAGACCATTTGTCTTGTAGCTGTGTTATTAGCCACTCCTTGTTAAAAACTGCTCGGCCTCTCCATTTAAAACATTTGTCAGAGCACTTCACTCCAGTTCTACTGCAGCTTAAACAAGGAAACATACCCCAGACTCTCAAGCTAATATGAAAAGCTTTGATAAACACTGAAGTGCGTTTCTGCTCTCTGACATGTTCCACCCACTCATTTTGCATTGTCCTCGACTGCAAAAAGACAAGTGTTGTGTATTCTGTCAGTCAAGGGATAACTCGAGATCTCTGCACTGATTTCTGGCTTACCTACGATTGAACAAATTGTGGTGACCAGACATCACAGACCAGGATATCTGGGATCTCTGACTCTGTTAGAAGTGTGTGAAACAGGAGTGAGCTGTGTGTCCACATAATCTATGTAATTTTAGATTATTATAGTACAAACCATACTGTATGATATCGGATACGTATATTTCTAAGACTTCAAAAATATCAGCATGATCAAAACCTAATTTTTTGAGCAAGCTAATTTTTTTTCTCAATTTTATAATACCTCAAGGTCATAGTACATGTGTAGAATTTCTGGAAAAAGGTGTCCGGTGTTTAAAAAAAAAAAAAAATTATAAAGTAAATGTATAGTAATATGTCTAAATGAACATTTATTGGACTTTTTTTTAAAATCCTGTTAAATTTATCCAATATAATATATTAGTCCGTTGAGGGACATATATTTCTGAATTTGATGTCAGTAATCTGATATATTAATATTAACATTTCATTGACGTACAGTACAATGTATCAAAATTTCATTTTACTTTTTGAAATAAATACCAAAAACTGCAACAAACTGCATATTTTACTTACTTTGGGCCCCATTAAAAGGTGTTTTTTCCCCCTCATTAATCATTCTATATGAAACTTAACCCTGACATACCAAACATGATATTTGATGCATTAAATATTAGATTTTTTTTAAAGATTGTCTTAAGGTTCAATAAACTGTTCCATTTCAAAAAAATTGATTTTTCTGACTATTATTTCATGTCAGGCTTTACAGGATCAGTGTCCTGCAACTAACGTTATAAAACAGACAGCTCAAACTCAATTCTTACTGGATGAGTTATGTTTGAAGCCACTAGAAAAACCAAAATACATACAACCATGATAAACCTCTATTGAATATGAGACACACATATATTAATGTGGCAGCTCTACTGTGATGCAGTATAAACATAGAAAAATCTTTACTCATTGACACTGACGGCCACATGGTGTATACACAGTCAAATCACTCAAAACTAGTGTTTATCTAACTACATAAATATCTGCCTTGAAATGTACTTATGATTAACACCTCATGTGCACTGCAAAAAATCTGTGTTTGATTATGAAGAAACAAACATGAATACATAACCATACTGTATACACATTTTTTAGATGATATGAATATGTGAATCTGCTTTACAAGTAATAATGTTGTAAACATTGTTCAGTTTCTTGCACAGACTGATTGTTTAGCTTCATAAGACCTCTTGATCTTCAATAATAATACAATAATATCTTCAGGAGCCACAGCTACATGTAAAGTGAACTTTTAGCTTAAACTGCCTGCCTTGTGAAATACATGCAAAAGTGTGTCAAAATGCTGTGCTTGGCGATTACTCATGTAAACAATTGTCAGTTATAGATTAAATAATCGTAAACAGTTGAATGATTGAAAATACGTTTGTAACAGTATATTGGATCCATGCGGCTCTTAAAGTGACAGTGGGTAATATTCGTTATGCCGTAACAAACAAAACAGACAAAGAAAATCTTTTTAAATGTAAAGTTTAATTCTTACAGTGAAGACCATGTTGTTTTATTTTACATTTGATTATTCAATTTCTGTAGTATGCTGTTAGCTGAATACTTTAGACTTCTTTACACACAAAAAAGCACTTTTTGATTCCATTTGTACCTATTTCTACCTTTGTTTTTTGTTTTTTATTGTATTACTGACAGTTTAATAATTTTCAATATTTTTTGAGGACTTCTTTCATGATATGCCCTACACCAAACCCAACCCTAAACCTACCCAATAGTGCTAACAAATGCAAAACTGATATAAAAATCAATTTGCTGATGCAAATGTGCCATTTTAACTTCCTTATATATATATATAGATTTGAACTGATTTGTCAAACCGCCTCTCAAGTACATCTCCGTACTCCATGAGCTACCGAACAAACCTACTGTCTATGAAAACCCATAGATATGAAGCTGGATATGTGCAATGCTAACATTAAAAAACCTCAAGTATTCAAATCTCTCAGCATGTTAAAATTGTTTTGAAGTCATAATATTCTTCAAGTAGTTGAATTGAAAATTACTTTTTATTAATCGGAAAATATGCAAATCTGTGTGAAAAGGAATAAAAAGAAAAAGTTTTACTGCCTCTAGAGTTCATTTCTTTTGGAAACTGCAGTGATATGTACTTATTGGTACGTATTTCATATCTCGCGAAGAAGTGCCCCAGGTATGCTTTTTCCATGAAACCAAGAAGAATAATCGTGATAATGTTGACCTAAATAATCATGATTATGATTTTTGCCATAATCAAGCATCCCTAGCAAAAGCTATTAATTTTGTCCAGCCTATATATGCTTTTATTATATGCTCTTAGGTGACAAATAGCGGCTGACTTGCATTTTATGGATCACCAAGGACTACGGTTTCAGCTAAACTGTTATACTGAAAGAAATTCACCTACATCTTGGATGGCCTGGGGGTGAGTAAGTTAACATTTTTGGGTGAACTGTCCCTTTAACTGATATTTCTGAGACCAAGGTAGATGAAATATGGCAAAGCAGTCAAAGAATCGAGCTGCAGAAAATGGCTTCTGCAACAAAATAATCCGAACCCAACTGTTTGTTCATTATCTTATCTCGGAAAGCCAGGTGCAAAGGTGACAGAGAGCCACTGCTGGGTTTGAGGATTCAGATACACCGCTTGCGAGTCAATAAGACATGCAGTGGAAAGATCTGACCTGCTTGGCTCAAGAAAGCCTCAGGAGTTCATGCGGAAATGTGTTTGTTTGTGCGTCACTGACCTCTTTAGGTTGAGAAGAGCCCAAGGGATGCCAGTCGGGGTCTTAAAAGCCGGCAACAGCTTCTCTCCTAGTTCAACAGCTTTTCTCCTGAACACCTGAAGTAAAAGAAAGACAGACAAACATACAGAGGTTAGTCTAACCTCATCCGTACACAGCAGAGGCAGAGCCGTGTGACCTCTGGCCGCCCCTGCATTCCCATAAACTCACCATATTTATTTTATAAGTCATATTTGCATGATACACAGAGTCGACTGGGAAAGAGAGGCACTGATATTCTGCTGAGGGCAGGATCCGGGGACGGCTGATAACAGCAGATAAGAAGAGGGCATGCAGCCCGCTGTAAACCTGCTGCCTGCCTGTCATCTTCTGTCTGCTACCTGGCCCTTCATTCCACTCCTCTGACATTTCAAACCATCAGGGAGCCGCTATGAATCCCTCAACCAGCAAATATGCTGCATATCTGCTGGCTGCTGAGATGATATCACACTGAGCCCAAGCGGACTAATCTGGCTTTAGCTCTTTTATACAGAAACAGAATTTTAGTTTAAGTGTTACGTAAAGGGGCTATGTTCAACACTTGTGTTTAACTATTAAAATAAAAGTAAATAAATTTTTATAACTACCACTCAAAAGTTTGGGGCAATACGATTGTTTATGAAAGAAGTTAATACTTTTATTTAGAATGGATGCATTAAACTGATCAAAAGTAACATGACATTCACAATGTTACAAAGAAATTCTGTTTCACACATGCTGCATTTTTAAACTGTTATAATGCATTTAAATCAGGAAATATTGTATAACATGATATATAATCAAAATTAAATAAGACTGAAATAAAATACTTCAATGAAAATAATTGTTCAGATTTTAAGTGGCTATAGTGAATTTTTTGGGCTGTCACAATTAACTAGCTCTAACAACATATCTCTTAAAAAAAATAAAGTTTAAGTTCAGTATAAAAAAAAGTCTTAATCATAAAACCATCATAAAACCTTTGATGAAACAAAAAAGAAAACATATTTAAAATGCCACAAATCTCTCATATTAAATAAAAATTGTCATCAATACACATGCTTATGTCAAACAACAACACAACAGTTTAGCATATTAAGATGCACTTGTAACGTTGGCCTAGGATTCCTGCCTCAAAAAGGTTAGTCCTGCATCTTTTTCGACTCTCTTTCTGTGACTACACCTTCAAGTGTTTAATATTCAAATGGACAGCTTTCTACATTATGTCCCGATTAAACAAATATTGAAGATATACAGTATTTGTTGTGCAAGGTTTCAGCTTTTCTTCTTCTTTGAAGGGTTACTTTGGCGGAGGAGGTGTGCAGATCTGTGTCAGAGGGCCAGATTTACTCATCCCTCTTGTAATTCATCCTGTGAGTCAGAAAGCCCACAAAGCAAAGGTCCCCAGAGCATGGGCCAGATCGCTGCGTGAGAGCCTTTTTAAACACCAGAGAAGCAGACGGCACTGGCAGAAATCAAACCGCAATGCAATGACTTGTCAAAATTTACTGAGGAATAAAACCAGTAAAACATCATGCAACTGTAATTAAATCATGGGAAATCAGAGACATGATGCATCCAGCGAAGAGTAAGTATCATCTTAACACACTACCGATCATAATTCCCGCTGTACGACTCTAAATGAGGATGTCTTTTCCTCCAAGTCCGTCATTCTGTATGCATATCAAGGATGAGGTCAACACATTGAAACTCATCGCTCTGTAGAGTTTTCCCCAGCGCCTCGACGGCCTAGATGAAGTTTGTGTGCTCGCCCTTGCTCTTCAAACACAAGGTGAGCCGTTATCTCGTCCATGTGAATTCACTTAGCAGGTTGTCTGGTTGGATGCCGCCAGCATTCGCCACGTTCAGCGCTGCATGTAGGCAGGCTAAAAAGAACATCTGAGCCTGTGGACTGTCATTCCAGATTACGATGCCATCAGCATGAGCACAATCGGGGATTATGGGAGAGCCGATCACTCAAAGCGTGCCATCACTTTGATCAATGCCTGTAATAAAACCCCTGCGCCTCAGAGTAAACAAAACGAAACAGAGCAGCCCTGCTAGACATTTTCAAATAAAGTCATGACAATGTTCAATAGATCAAAAACAGTCAGGCTTTAATATAAATGAGGACTGATGACCACAGCATGTTGCAGATGTTTATGTGGTTGACTTACATTTTTCAGTGGCGTCTGATTAGGTTAATTAGACTACATACAAAATTAAGCATTAAATTAAGTGCTTGCCCATGCAAAGCTCTATACTGTGATGCTTTAGCAATAACGAGTAATAATAAAAAATTAAAAATAAATAACATACATAGCATACATTTGTGCAGTTATGTGGGACCCTGGAGCATGGGTATATTTGTAGCAATAGCCAAAAATACAATGTATGGGTCAAAATGATTGATTTTTCTTTTATGCCAAAAACCATTAGGATATATAAGTAAATATCATGTTCCATGAGGATATTTAGTAAATTTCCTACCATAAATATCAAAACGTAATTTTTGATTAGTAACATGCATTGCTTAGAACTTAATTTGGACAACTTTAAAGGTGATTTTTTTTTTTTTTTTTTTGCACCCTCAGATTCCAGATTTTCAAATAGTTGTATCACAACCAGATATTGTCATATCCTAATAAACCATACATCAATGGAAAGCTTATTTACTCAGCTTTTAGATTACGTATGATCAATTCTCAATTCTGAGAAATTTACACTTATGGGTGGTTTTGTGGTCCATGGACACATTTATTATCATACTTTGCATCTAACAAGAAATAAAAAAAAAATCTGTTAAATATTTATCTGTTTAGCTGAATAAAAAAATAAATATTAATGATAAGCGGAATAATAGTAGCCTTGGCTTCTCTTTTTACATGCATTTGACAATAATAATAATAATGGATGCAACAAGGCATATTTTTCACAAATTACAAAATTAAGCATAATTAAGTTACACTCGCCCAGGTAAAACTGTTTAGCAATAACTATACATTATTATTAATAAAATACTACTAATAATAATAATAATAAATAAATAATCACAGTATTATTTATATTTTGTGCTATAAGACACACACACACACACACACATATATATATACACACATACATACATACATACATACATACATACATACATACATACATACATACATACAAACATATATATATATATATATATTTTGTAATACATTTTTTATTAAGTGTGAAAAGTAATGCTGGAGAGAGAAGTAAAAGCTGGTCAAGCAGACTCTATAACTTGAAGGTTGCTCAAGTGTCCTGTTTCACTTCAAGGTGTAAGTGCAAGTGTGTATGAACATGTGCAAGACTACAAGTGACTGCTGGTCGAGTGCTAGACGTCCACTAAATGAGATAAATTGTCTTGTCAGTGGATGGTGACTTGAGAAACTCATGGGCTTTTACCTAGATTACTGTTAGGACTACAGGTAATGGAGCCATAGCTGCAGAGAGCCACCTGACCCTTTCAAAGCCCTCCAAAACCTGCTACGCTCAGCCAGAGATAAGTAAGATCCAGGCATGGAGACGAGCGGACAGAATGGTTCAAGAAAAAGCTATGAAAGCAAAGCCCTAAAGCTCGAGACAGCTTTGACAAAGGTTGACATTTACTCCACCATGAGGACCAAAGCTCATGCAGAGGGAGCACAGAAAGTGCACAGAGACATGAAAATTCACCTAAACTATAAGCAAAGGTGCTGCATATAAATGAAGGTTTGTTGAAGAATGCAAATTCATTCTATCATTAATTTTTAGCTCTGCACAAACAAAGTGGACAGCAGTGTTGCTTTGAGACAAATGTACCGTTCCAGTGACCTTTATTATTACAAAATGAAATTGATGCTTCGATATTTCATTAAACCGAGTGAATTTTCACAGATACTTCTGGAACACCGATTTAGGTCTAAAAGATTAATTGCTGTGTGGGAGAATCTATTATCAGATCAGTCCAAACAAAACCAGGCAGACAAAACAAGGTCAACATTACCAAATGAAAATCCCAGAAGCCGTTAGCCCAGATGAACTCCTTTTACCAAATTAAAGGTGCTTTTAATGCATTATTAAACACTCTGTGAATTATTATTAACCATCCAAACAGGTAACAGTGGTCTTTACCAAAGCAACTATTACTGTTATTATTACTCATATTAGGCTACGTTTACACTGCAGGGCTAAATGCTCAATTCCGATTTTTTTTGAAAAAATTAGATTTTTTTTGCAAGGCCGTTCACATTTCCAATTAAATGTGACCTTTTGTGATCTCCTGTGTGAACGTGAAATGACCCAGAAGTGACCTGCATGCGCAGAAGAGTACTCAACGGTCAACAACGTCACTCGTTGTTCGCTTGAAATGTTTTCGTAAACCGCCCGGTTCCGATAAGAGCCCTCGAGTTTGGCCTGAATAGAGCTGTCACCCCAAATATTATTTAAATCTGTGACCTCGCTTCCCTTCCATTGACTAGTCTCAACAGCATCGTCCGCCATGGTTGTTGTTTATCTTCTCGTTCCCGCCTACTTCAACGCAGAATTATGACGTTTGTAGCGTATCAATGACGTACGGTTGGATACATGTGGCCTGGCCGTTCAGATGGAGGTTGCATTTCAAAAGATTGGATACGTATCGGATTCAGGACCACATACCCAAGTGGCCTGGGTCACATTTAAAAAGATTGGATCTGTGTCGTTCAAACTGTCATGAAAAGATCAGATATAGGTCGCATAGGGGCAAAAAAAAAATCGGAATTGGGTTGTTTCAGCCTGCAGTGTGAACGTAGCCTTAGTTCTACCTATTTGAACTAATGGCCAACATTAAAATGTTACATTTTGACTTTTTTTGGGGTTTTATATGGGAATGATACCTGCACCTGTGTATACACAGACACACACAAACACACAAACAGACAGACACACACACACACACACACACACACACACGCACATAAGCACACACTTATATTAGAAGAATAAAACTAAGGCAAAAAATTCAATAGGTGAACAAAGACTAAAGACTTCCTCTCTTCTGCAAACATGTACTGCATGGCATGAAATATTGATTTTCACCAAGGCCTGAAGTGAAAAACTACACTTGATATCTTTCTGGTCTTAGAGCATGTAGAGAGACACAATAGTCACCTGTTAATAAATAAAACCTCTTAATTGAAACAAGAATAAGAATCCAAGCAGATGCAAAAGAGGTGTTGAACACTGCACTGTGCTAAATAGCTGTCACCTCTGATGCAGCAGAAAGCATCATTTGACATCATTTAGGGTCTGGTACAACAGATCATGCAGGAGAAACTTCTGAACGCAGCACCTGAAAAGCAATTTCTCTGAACATTTCAGCATATTTATCTTAAGTCAGCAGAGCGGGACAGCTCTAGCCCGCGAGGCTCAGCCTTTAGCTCCAACTGCGTAGATGTAAGAGCTAGACAGATGAACTATGACCAGAGAAAAAGA
The DNA here is from genome assembly GCF_023724105.1 of Carassius gibelio. Lineage (NCBI taxonomy): Eukaryota > Metazoa > Chordata > Actinopteri > Cypriniformes > Cyprinidae > Carassius > Carassius gibelio. The sequence continues at coordinate 6,161,723 of NC_068415.1, forward strand.
GCGTTTAGAGACAAAATGAAGGACACTATTATCCACACAGGAACTTGTGGCACTGTCATTATCAGAACATTAGTGACCATCAGCTTGAACAGCTTGAACCCAGAGCAAGCAAAAGATGTGGTGTCATTTAAGAGAGAAATCAAGGCTTCTACTTATGATCTTACAAGTTCAAGTTTACTCGAGTCATACAGCTAATGAGAGACAGATGAGGCAGGTATGTCCATATATATATATATATATATATAGCTGACGGATCCATATGCTTTTGAATCACTCTTGTGGATGATGACATAGACTGATCATTCTGCACAGTGGCGCTTCAAGTCGAACGCACCTAATGGTGGAGGGAGGAGGGACGTCAGGGTGAGTAATTAAAAATGCTCCAACTACTTTAAAAGCCAACATTTGGGCACATTTCGGCTTTTATGAACAACTTTTATGACAACCTTACTGTCAACCACAAGTCAATTCAACAGCATTTGTAATTGTTCCAAATTAGAAATGCTTGGTAATTTCAAAAAATGTAAAGAAAACCTTGTGGAGAACTGTTTAATCAAACAGTGTACCCTGAGAGCGGCCTTTATGAGGATGATGGAAAGGAACTCATCTCTCTTCACACAAGATCTTTTGTATCTTTAGGGAAAATACTGTAAAAATGATGTATTCAAGATATATACAGAGAGAAGAGAACTGTGCTAAATGAATAATGAAACCTGTGATATTTCCCCAAGGTTGGATTGGGAAACCTGAGTGCGAGAGAGCGATCTCTCGTATGAACGTCAGTAAATTACACCCAGAGCTCCAGTCAACGGCTGCTCTGTGCCGGCTTCCCTTTGGCCGCAATACAAGATCTGCTGTAATAACATACATTTGACATAATTTGAGTTTCTGTTGATTAAACCAATCTGTCTTTGAATTAAACCAATTTTTTCGTTTCAATGAACTATTCCAATGAACTAATGTTAAGGAAAGGTAAGGTAAGTTAAGTTAAAGTTTATTGCTGTGTAGAGGACTAAAGGCACACTGTAATAACTTTTTGGTTTTTAAAGTTGTAAACAAAGATTGTTGGAATACATTTACAGGGCTCCAAACTGCGACTAAAACGGTCGCATTTGCGACCATAAATAGCGACTAGGCCTATGTATTTACATGTTATCTCTTAAAAAATTGCATGTAATGCCTTTTTTCCTGATTGTTTTGCATTCACATCGTTTGTTATGTTCGCACATTGAGTGAATGCGCATTTAAGTTTTAGTGGGAAAAGGAGTTTTAAACAGTCCTCATCTGCCGCGCAGCAGCACTGACACACACCTGATAAACGCGCGAGAGAGAGAAATGATGGAGACTTGGAGAGAAAGTGCCGAAAAACAGCGTCTATTTCGTTCATAATTTGAACAAACTACAACAAGTAAAGCTTTCATCTGTGTGGATATTGGCAATATCGTTAGCAGTTCTAGTTTCTAATCATAAGGCTTCTTCTTAACAAGATCTTAGTCCATGCTGTATTCTGTTAATGCATGAACTTAATTATATGAAGTGCACTTGCCATCCAGTAATCGCTTTGTGCTTTGTTACTTTTTAATTTACAAAGTATCAGCTTTAAAATTATTCAAAATTCACAACAAAATTCAAACAATAAATACAGTTTTGGTGCTCTTTAAAGGGCCGTTCAGATATCGCGACTAAAAACGCGTGGAAAACGCCAGGCGTGCCGCTTTCTTCTTTTCAAAGCACACAGTGCAGAAGCGCTCCTGAGGCGTCTGCTTTGGTTAAGCATGACCTGCTCTCTCCGTGAAGACGCGTAAATTTCAGCAAATGATAAATGGATTTGCAGCACTAAAAATCGCTTGCAGCAGCTCTGTTACTACATTTATTTAAAAATGGCTATCCATATACAGCTATGATCAGCTTTCAACTTTGGTACTGGAAAGGATGAAGCTGATTGGTTGGTTCTTGTCACATGACCTGTGGTGCGCGCTTGCGGGATTCTGAAAAGTTGAGATGTTTTTAACTAGATGCGATCGCGAGTAGTGCCTCAGTTCACGTGAACCTATCATACCTTGCTCTTTACTACTAGAGTACATAATGAACATGAATTAACATCAAAAGGTAGGCTATTTTATAAGAGATTATACAGTACAACACTTTCAAACTGTGGAAAATGCGTAAAGCTTGTTAACATTGCTACGTAATATTAACCTCAGTAACCTTTTGGTGTCCATCATCAGTCAAAAATAACTATAAAGAGGAGCATTTTGCTATATTTATGAGCTATTGAATTTTTATATTTTTACTTAACCTGTTGTCTATATGATTCAACTCCTCCTATAAAATTTTACTTTACTAATTAAGAAAAACAGACTGAAAGTGTGAAAGAAATGCACTCCTAAAGGAGCTTAACAGGTTCTTCACAGAACAAAAATGGTTCCTCAAAGAACCATTCAGTCAAAGGCTCTTTGAAGAACAATCTCTTTCTGACCTTTTCATAATCTGTTATTGTCTTCAAATGTTAAAGGTTCTTTATGAAACCATTTAGACAGGAAAAAAAGGTTCTTCTATGGTATCATGAAGCACCTTTATTTTTAAGAAAGTATGACAACATTTACAGGATGCATTGAGGAGGACCCCAAACTGTACTCAGGGGCCAAGTGATGCTTATGGTCCATGATATTGGTACAGATTCTGTGTAATAAACAACACATGACTGTATATTTCAAGTTGGAAAAGACATTTAGCTCCCACTTTAAGTGAACCTTCATTCCCAGGTCATCTACAAGATGGATTAAATGCTGATAAAGTCAACAAAAGATGAGACATAAACACATCAGTATGATTAAAAAGTTAAAATGTAAAATAAATAATTTAAATAAAACAAAGTAAAATAAAGTTTTTTTCTTATAGGAGCCAATGGCTCCTAAGTCGATTTTTTTTGTTTGGAGCCCTGCATTTAACTCGAAAAAACTATTGTACTTTTTCTACTTCAAAATTTAATTTAATGTGTTTCTTGACATTTCTTTGTAATTGTTGGTGAAAACTGTTTCTACACCATTTTCATGCAAAATTGTCAACTTACCAGCTTAAGTAGTTGAAACATTTATGTAAAAGTTCGACATTTTTAAAGTTTGATTTATCGAACTTAAAAATGTGATCTGATTATCTGTGTGGAAAGAAATGTAATTATTTTTTTTTTCCAACATGACTGCAGTTGTGTTACACAGTATTAACACAGTCAGTGTAAAAGCAGTTTCTTTAATTTAGCATGATGTAAAACAGGCCCAATACTCACCTTTTCCAACTTATTCACTCCGATAAAGAACACAACAGACATCCGCCGACATAATTGTGCTTCTGCTGGCTGCTGCGTTTCTTAATTTATGAATACATTTTGTGTAAATGCCAGAGTCTGTCTGCCATGCGTGTACAGCGGTGTGACAGACAGCTGAGGAATAATTGATTCCTCTAAGGCTGAGCAGGCATCTTTTTAATAGGACAGATATACGGTAACATGGGGCCATTGTGCTTCTAATACAACAGGGATGAATAGGCGGCCAGGCAGACTGAAGCAGAATTTATCAGCAGCAGATCCTGTTGCAGCTCTTTTCAATAAGACACTGAGGCCTCTGTGTTCAGACACACTGAATCGGCCTTGACATTGTGACACATCATATCAAAAGAAGAGGGGGGAAATTCAGCTTGTAAAAAAAAAAAGAAATAAAAAATACAAGCTTAACCATACCAGTAAGTTAAAATGTGCCAGAAAACACACTTCTGTGTTGGCTGGCACCAACATTTAGTTGTCAAGGGCATGTCTGGAAATGATAAACAGTGTAGTCAAACCGCAGCCATTCAGATGAAAATGAGGGGCTGGTTGAAAAGATGAGATGGATGGCATGAGATGACAGGGACGAGAGATAGATGGAGAACAGGCTTTCAGCATTGTGATGAAATAGGCCACAGGGACGCACCTGTGCTCACTGATAAAGCAGAACTAGTGAGAACGTGGAGCCACACTGACCCTGAACGTCATTTCTCACCATATCAAAGGAAGAACAGGAAGCGCAGGTGTGATCTTACAGACCACTGCCGAACTACAGAACTTTGACGCAGAGTCCATACGAAAACAATATCCCAAGAATAAGTTACAGTTTAAAATATATTAAAATAGAATAAAAAAAAAAGATATATATTTTATTTCACATTGCATTTATATTTTACAGTTTAACTGTATTTTTAATCAAATAAATGTATCCTTTGTATGAATAAGATATCTTTTGAATGGTAGCTTACCATAAACACACCTGTATCAAGTATTGCCTGTTTAAGACAAAGCACACAATCACAACAAGAGCAAAAGATACCATCAAGTACTTCATTTGCTGACCTTCACCCAAAGGCTTTCACAAAAGGCACACTTGGATCACTCTCACAAGACGATAAAGTGGCCCGAAAGAACCAAGATCAGATAGGAGGAGACACTCGGTGACGAGAAGAAAGGAAGGACTTCTTTACACACAACTGTCAAAACACTCTGTGAAAAGACATCAACGATAACATTTTCCTTTTCCTCCCTCTATTTCTTCTGTCTGGACAAGATAAGTGTGTAAGAAGGTATGACTGAGACAGATAACTGAAGTTCTAGAGTCTGTTGGACTGGCTCAAGAGTCATTTGTTTTTGAATCATACAACAACGGTCATGCTGTTTGTGTGTATCTTGCATGCAGCTATTGAACACAAAACTACCGAAAGATGAGTGGGCATTGTTTGGTTTCACACTACAGAGACCATTAAACTCCAGTTAAAGCAAAAAAATGGACTGGTTTGGCCGTGTTTCACAAGCATCTGTTGTGACTTCACAAGCTCGTATTTACATCAGGATTTCTATTCTGTAAGTTATCATACTCGTATTTCACATATATACCACTGTAATTTACGCAAACCATATATATGCGCCTGAGCAAAACAACTCTGGACTATCAATAATATTATGAACCTACACAGATAAAGAAAACAACCACACAAACAAGAAAAAAAACTCCCAAATTGAAACGCTCTCAGATTTCTTGACATAACTACATTGTATTCAGAATGAAGTCGGGAGCCATGCTAAATCTGATGATGCAAGTTGGTGACCTTTTTGGAGAGGCAGACAACGGACAGAAGAGACTGCCATTGCATTGGTCTCTAAATGAGAGCGGCGAAATAAAACCCGCTGTCAAGCAGCAAGTCTCGCAAGCGTGTTTCAGCGGAGACTTTAACCTTTAAAGCACCCACATCAGCCAAAGGAAAAGAGAGAACTGGAGCAGAGTGATTCTATCAAACATATCAGCCGATGAAATATCATGCTGACTGCCTTTGTGTTGGCATGCCCTAGTGGATACACTTCAGGACAAGTTCAGCCACTTCCTGAAAAAAAAAAAATACAAATAATAATAATAATACATCAAGATTTTATTGTAAGGTGTAAAGCTGCAAATAATTTTTGAGGTATTTAGCAGAGTTTAGTGCACTGAAACATACATGCTTTTTAGTCACTCTCAAATACATAAATATATGAACTTGACAAACAATACAGCAAGTCATTTCACTGCAAAATAACAGCGTGAAACTTTTCCACAGGATTTTCCCCATGGTCCAGTACAATCGCACGTAGCAACTTATTCTGGTTAAGAAAAGTAGACCATCTCAATCTCTCCCAACTGACATATAAAAACTAGGGCTGCACGATAAATCGCATGCGATATTTAATGCGCATCTCATCAGTAAAGCCGGTTCTGTAAATCTCAATCACCTGCGCGCTTTCACATGGAGCTGCATTAACTACACAGAGTCGTTGTTCACTGACAAACTGCGCAAAACTTGTGCGAAATATGATCGCAGCTTGTCATTGAACAACAGCTCTGTGTAGTTAATGTTGCTCCATGTGAAAGCGCGCAGGTGATGGAGATTTACCGCTGATTACAGAACCGGCTTTACTGACGAGATGCGCATTAAATATCGCAAGCGATTTATCGTGCAGCCCTAATAAAAACCAACCAGAGGTTGTTTTGTTTTTATGAGCTGTTTAATAAAAGGTAAACATGGCACGAGGTATTAAAAGGGAAATGTTCAACAAAAGTTTGATGTGACTAAAAATTATTTTGAAAGATATTAATACTTGTATTCAGCAAGGATGCATTAAATTGATCAGTATTGACGGTAAATACATTTCTAATGTTTAAAAAAAATTTAATTATTTATTTATTGAAAATAAATGTTCTTTTAAATGTTCTACACAAGAAACAATAAATAAATAAACAAACACTGAAGACTGAAGTAAAGGCTGCTGAAAATTCTTCTGTCATCACAGGAATAAATAATATTTTAAAATCTTTTAAAATGGGTCAATTAAATAAAGTGTAATACAATATTTAAATCTTAAACTCAAGCTATTGAAACTTCAGAAATCATTCCAATATGTTAATTTGGTGCTAAAATTTCTCATCATTATTGTTGTCAAAAACAGCTGATGCTTAATATTGTGTAGAAATAAAAATAGAAAAATCCAAAGAATAGCATTTATTTAAATCAGAAATCTGTTGTACCATTATTATTGTGTCTTTAGAGTCACTTTTAAATCAATTTATTGCATCCTTTATCCTGAATAAAAATATCAATTCCTTGCTTTATAAAAAAATAAAGTACCATGCTTTTACGCTGCTGCTGAACTGTGTAAACAAAGCCCGAACCAAGAAATCTGAGCTGTGATTCGAGTGTCATCTGGAGTGTCATCTATCTGCTCAGGTGACATGCGCCTAAAACTACAACTGTCACGCTCTCAGTCTCTGTTTTCCTGGGTGTTCCCTAGTGAGCTCACTTCTCCTTAGGCACTTCACCATAGGCACCTTAATTCCTCTAGTCTGGTTGTGTCTTCACAGTAATTGCACTCCAATTAGAATCGCACAGGTGCTGACAATCCTCTGTCATTAGTCTCCCTATGTATAGCTGTCTTTCTCTGTCATCTGTATGGAGTCCTACCCTATGTGTGAGTTGTGCTTGTCTCGCGAGTCTTCTCGTTACCTTCTTGTTCCTCCGCGTTCTTATCCGTTTCATCCGGTTCCCTTTTTGTTTGGTTTGTCTCTCAAGACAGTTTTATTTTGTATTTAACCTCTTTGTGCAATAAACCTTACCCGCAATTGGATCTTACCCTCTCCTTGTGTTTTTCCCAAACCCAACCGTCACAGAAGGACTCCATCATGCCTAGATCCAGCGGTGTGAGATTTCGAATCGGTTCCCCAGCCACCATGGAGGAACGGAGGGGGAGATTCCGGAACTTAACCACCCTTCATCAAAAGGGAAGTGAGGTGGGTGGCCTGGCGCAATTGTTTTGGACTTTGGCAGTCGGGTTAGGTTACAATGATGCAGCACTAAAAGATTTGTTTAATAATTGCCTGGATGATCCTTTACCTCAATGGGAGATGAAGGGGTTAGAGATCCTGGACTTTTGGGGGTTTACCAATTACCTGCACCATCGTGCTCAGTGGGATGCAACAACCACACCAGAGTTTCCAGACAAGACTGCCACCTGCCCAGTGCCACAGCACAAGATGGCCGCCAGCCCAGCGCCACAGCACAAGATGGCCGCCAGCCCAGCGCCACAGCTTAAGATGGACGACTCAACGCCTGAGTCTCCAGACAAGGTGCCGCCGACTCGCCATCGTGGAGGACGGAGGAGGAGGAGACAGGCGTCGACCGTCCCTCAAGGCCTGGAGAAAGTCCCAGAGGCCGATGCTGTTCCCGAGGCGGTGCCCGATGCTGTTCCCGAGGAGGTGCCAGAGGCAGTTCCCGAGGCGGTGCCCGACGCAGTTCCCGAGGCGGTGCCCGACGCAGTTCCCGAGGCGGAGCCCGACGCAGTTCCCGAGGCGGAGCCCGACGCAGTTCCCGAGGCGGAGCCCGACGCAGTTCCCGAGGCGGAGCCCGACGCAGTTCCCGAGGCGGAGCCCGACGCAGTTCCCGAGGCGGTGCCCGACGCTGTTCCCGAGGCGGAGCCCGATGCAGTTCCCGAGGCAGAGCCCGATCACGATGCAGTTCCCGAGGCCGAGGCGGTGCCGGCTGTTGTTCCCGAGGCGGTGCCCGACGCAGTTCCCGAGGCGGTGCCCGATGCAGTTCCCGAGGCGGTGCCCGACGCTGTTCCCGAGGCAGAGCCCGATCACGATGCAGTTCCCGAGGCCGAGGCGGTGCCGGCTGTTGTTCCCGAGGCCGAGCTCGATGCTGTTCCCGAGGCGGTGCCCGATGCTGTTCCCGAGGCCGAGGCGGTGCCCGATGCTGTTCCCGAGGCGGTGCCCGATGCGGTTCCCGAGGCGGTGCCCGAGGCGGTGCCCGACGCAGTTCCCGAGGCGGTGCCCGACGCAGTTCCCGAGGCGGTGCCCGACGCAGTTCTCGAGGCGGTGCCCGACGCAGTTCCCGAGGCAGGGCTAGTCATAAATGGCCTTCCAGAGTCAGGGCTAGTCACAGATGACTCTCCAGAGACAAGGCTAGTCACCGGTGATCTTCGAGGACTGAGTCAAGTCACCGGTGATCTTCGTCCTCCCATGGGGTCGGCCACAAGAATGTGGTGGTCTTCCGCTCCGCCCTGGGGGACTCCGGCCTTGACTGCGAGGATGTGGTGGTCTTCCGCTCCGCCCTGGGAGACTTCGGCCGCGACCACGTGGAGGTGGTGGCCTTCCGCTCCGCCCTGGGGGGGCTTCTGCTTTGACCACATGGGTGTGATGGCCCTCTGTTCCGCCCGGGTGGGCATCACTTAATGTCCTCCATTTACCCATGTTTTTGTTTTCATTTTGTTTTTCTCCTTTCCTCCTTTGGACCTGACCCTCCGTCCCTCCCCTTTGTGTTTCCTCCGCCAGTCCACCACCCTCCTGGACTCCTTGTTTTGTGTTTCACCTCTCCTGCTTCTGCCTAGCCATTCCATCTGGTTGTTCCGTCTCTTTTTTCTTCCATTTTACCTGGTTGTCCTGTCTTTGTCTCTCCATTCCACCTGGTTGTTTGTCTCTGTTTTCTGACCCTCCGTCCCTCCCCCTAGTCCGCCGCCGCTTCACCTCCCTCCTACCTCTTTTTCTGTTGGGTTTTCCGGGGTTTCAGGTGGAGCATCTGGGAGCTGCTCCGTAGGGGAGGGGGTAATGTCACGCTCTCAGTCTCTGTTTTCCTGGGTGTTCCCTAGTGAGCTCACTTCTCCTTAGGCACTTCACCATAGGCACCTTAATTCCTCTAGTCTGGTTGTGTCTTCACAGTAATTGCACTCCAATTAGAATCGCACAGGTGCTGACAATCCTCTGTCATTAGTCTCCCTATGTATAGCTGTCTTTCTCTGTCATCTGTATGGAGTCCTACCCTATGTGTGAGTTGTGCTTGTCTCGCGAGTCTTCTCGTTACCTTCTTGTTCCTCCGCGTTCTTATCCGTTTCATCCGGTTCCCTTTTTGTTTGGTTTGTCTCTCAAGACAGTTTTATTTTGTATTTAACCTCTTTGTGCAATAAACCTTACCCGCAATTGGATCTTACCCTCTCCTTGTGTTTTTCCCAAACCCAACCGTCACAACAACAAACAAAACAGCCTCACACAGTTCTTCAAACAATACATTTGCCAAGTAAAATAATGCAAATGCTGATGGGAAGAAGGGGCTGGAATAAACAAAAGTGCACATTAAAATAAAGAATTACATAAGGGATCAAAATACACAGTATGAAGTCTGCGAAAGTGTCAAGATGCCCTAGTGGTACCCGAGCTACAGGACCTGCCAACAAACCTATGAAGATCTGTTCTTAAACCTGTTCAAGCTGCGATAATCCTTCCAAAACTTCCACCGACGTGTGACCCCTTTCACATAAACCAATTTTCGCCCCGTCAGGGTATCCCGTGGTGCGAAAAGTTGAGTGAGACGCAAACACCGGGAGTTGCCTTCCAGCAAATGGAAGGAATGCAAAGTAACGTGGAAAATTCCTCAGACAGACCGAGGTTTGGGCTTCAAGTGCTTGTAACTAACAGATCGCAACAGTAATCATGCATGGTGCATCGGAAAACACCACGGCCTATTAACGCTGGAGATTATGCTAGTGGCTTCTAGACGGCCTGGGCTCGGTAATCCAATTATGTGAGTTCAGGACTAAATGGCCAGAGCTAAAGCAGCAGAAAACGCCTGAATGGAGACAGGAAGTGGTGAATTTTTGATGTAAATGAGAGGTTTTGTTATTGAGAGATAAAGAGTTGACATGGTGAGACACGACAGTAATGGTCGGACACAGATGGCAGTTAAAACTTGCCTTGTTGAACATGTCTAGGAGGTGCTCTGATGAAACTCGGGAATACATTTCAGTCACCCTCGCCAAAACCAACACCCTGGCATCAGTCCTAAGCCTGAGGGGGCAAATCTAAGCAGTGAATCATGACTAAAATTCGATAAGAGGCAGACAAAAGCAATAAAGCGGGAGGCCCGGATTCAGCATGTTCGAATTAGAGATTTGGCCGACTGCGAACGGTCCACTTCTCCGCCTCAGTGAGCACCAGCTCATGTCCAATCAGACACCTGCTGAGTGAGGAAAATCAGGCCAAATGCTCTGAATGCAAACCTCTTCACCTTGCAACCTCTTAGACGGCCACCAGCAGAGCAACGCATTCGCAAGCAACTCGGACGGCAATAGGATGGAAGAGTCGGAGAACAAAACATCCTGAAAAAACCAACAACATGATGGAAAAGAATTCAATAATAGTGGCAAGTGGCCACTTATTTCTGATTGCGTTTGTGTTGCTGGTGATATAGTGTGAAATTGCAGCTTAGTAAAGCTTGTTTGAGCTCTGTCCAGCTCAGCTGTGAGGGCTGAAATGAGTCTGATTCCTCCAACTGTCCTTCTCGGCAGCTGGGCCTGACCTTAAACCCCAAAGCTGCCGCCGGTAGAGCTGAAATACGATATGCAGCAATACGTCACATGGAGCACTGGAGAAAATGGAAGGGTAGAGAAAATGAAAAATATCACCACTAAAAGATATAACTAAATCAACCGGTTTCTCATACGAAAACTGAAGGGGCAAGATGTGAGAGCAGATTTGCCAATGCAAATTTTGCCCTTATCAACGTGAAGACTCAGGTCAAACGGCTTGATGGACAAGCCATTTGTGTAAAGGGTAAACGAAGGACTGTTATTTCATATAAACTGCTCGGAACAATTAGAGCATCCAGATGAAGTGGGCCTTCATTTGCCCTCACTGAAACTAGCTGTACAGAGGAAACTAGCATTTTCAGGCAGAGAAAAACGCAGCGTTTTTCTTTCTGTAGTATCAGTCAATAAAGTTTTCCTGTGATTATGGAGTAATATGAAGTGCTTTTCCCAGGGGCAAATTTACATTTGCAGATTTTACATTAATAGCCTAATTAGCCCTGAATTGTCTTGGTGTGATTTGAACATCAGAACAACAGGTCTTGTCTTAATTGAGATCTCAGCTACAGAAGGCTCCCTAACAGCACTTCGACTTTCAGCCTATGTCTGTCTTTTCGTGGTTTTGAAAGCAATCTTTTATGCTCTCCTAAGCTGCATTTATTCATAAAAAATACAATATACTGTGAAATATTACATTAAAGGGGTCATAAGCTGCTTCTTTAAAGATCATTATTTGGTGTATTTGGTGTAACAGAATATGCTGACATGCTTTAATGTTAAAAAAAAAAAAACACATTATTTTTCAATTACTGTAAATTATTGCAGGTCCTCTATGACCTGCCTCTCTCAAATGGTAGATTTCTAGACCCTCCTTCTGACAAGCGCAGTCTGCTCTGATTGGCCAACCCGTTCTTTCTCATCAGTAGTATTATTTGTGATTTCTCTCTTTTGCTATGCTATAAGCTGGGCTTCAGGTGCCTTCACTTGCAAATTCGTGATCTTGTCATTATGTTTTACAAGAAAAGATAATTGTCTATTTCGTTTACATACATCTACACACCTTTCACTTTTTTAAGGCTAAAACAAAAGATGGATTCATTATTATTCTTAATTAAAAAGCACAACAACAAAACGGTAAGATGCGATGAGAAACTAGCATACAAAACAGTTATTAACAAAAGCGAATAAGACATGGCATACACCACATGCTGTATTATATACCGACTAAAAAAATTACAGAACGTTTAGCAAACACTGAGGAATAAAATAAAATAAAAGAGAGCCTCCATAGAATAACATGAAGTTAACAAATGAAAATGAAAACAAAACATAAAACTAAATTTGCTGTCGTTGACATTGCTTGCAAAATAAACTCACAGGAAAAATGGTCACAAAATGTGACTATTTGGTCGCAGTATGGAGCCCTGTGTATATAAAACAGCTTTTACAGCAATTCCTAAAGGTAAATATGAATTTATTGATTGAATTCCCCAATAAAACTGAAATTTGAAAAATAAGAAATAGTTTCTTATTAAAAGCAAGAAAACTAAAATTTAGCCTGGAGTTGGATGTTATATTACATGTTATAGTAATATTTTATTCACACATCAACTGACACTGTGTAGACTTAAAGTTCTATTTTGAGATTTAAGAATCAATATTGATTCTAATATGCTGATTCAGTGCTCAAGAAACATTTTTTTGTTATATTTGTACTTAAAAAAAAGTGTTAGTTCCTTTCATAAAAAAAAATAAAAAATAAAAAAAATACTGACCTCAAATTTTTGAATAATAGTGTTTTTTTCTCACATTTTATAAACGCCCCCTGATTAGTCATAGTATAAGCGCTGAATTCTCTAACTTGGGCACTGAAACAGCTGTGGTTTGTGGTTGTGAAATCTGTGGATGAAAAATTATGCTCTCGGAATAACAAATCATTTTGCATGGCTTCAATATCAGACTAGCTAGTAAAAATTCAACAAAAAAAAAAAAAAACTAACATATTTAGGAATTGGTTTAGAATATATATATATATATATACACACATATACTAAACCAATGCTAATTAACAATGACAGGAAACCTAATTAGGAATTCCCATTGCTGACATACTGTAGCCCATGGATATACAAAGAGACTGCAATCTGATAAAGTCCGGGGAGGCCTGTGAAGGCTTTTCTTCATCCTGTGTTCTGCAGCTCGTCTCTCAGTGCTGATAGCCCTGCAAACGTACCAAAGACGGATAGAAACACAAAGCCTGAGAGCAGCTTCCTCCTGAGACCTCTGCCTGCTCTTTCTTCTCTTGCTTTCTTCTCTCTTTCTTCCAGGCCTCTTCTGAACTGCATAATTGATAAAAAATAGACCATTCTTGGAGTCTAATATGTTGTCACAGCACTCTGTATGTTGAAAGAACCATCATATTCTTCACGTATGGTTGCCGTTTTACATTTCTGAAATGTGGAAACAGAGTTGAATTTGAAGGAAGTAACTCAAGGGATGGGGGATAAATTGGCCTTGTGTTTAATAGTAGGAAAAGCTAGTCCATTGGGAACAAGGCGGCCAAGAGAGAAGAGGGAGCTGTGAGTCATCCGTGCAAATGTACAAAAAAATTTAATTTAATTGCCTGGGTATGCTAAAGAACATCAGCATCTGCTATAACACCGATTAACTGCTCAACCAAGCTCACAACATTAACAACACAAACAGGCCATGATGTGGGTGAAACGCTCCGACGTACCTGGTCATTACCTGATTAAACCTCAAGTCTCAAGTGGTGCCCTGCTCTCCTTAATTCACACTCTTCTGCCACAATTACAAATCAACATACACACGCTGATGCCGTGTGACGGGATATGAAGATTCAGGGAATGCGGCACTGAAGATAGGCAGTGCAGCTGATACACCAGAGGATGCTGTGACAAACGTACAGGAATGTGTAAGGTCTATTATGAAGGTGTGGAAAGACTCGGATAAGTTTAAGTCATGAGGGAACATCGTGAACTAAATTTCCTATTGGACCTGCCTGTCTGAAGTTCTCACTGGTCAAAGATGCCAAAACAAAACAAGCCAAAACATGCCAAAACAAAACAAAAATTATTACGTCAATACTTTAAAATAAAGTTAGGAATTTCTTTTATTTGCAAGTCTCTTGAACATGTCAGTATATTACAAATGACATTTGTAAAATCACCTCCACCTGATCGAATTCTTGCCATGCTGGAGGATGCAGGTCAAAAACGGTATGAGAGCCGTTCCTGAATACACATGACTGTGAACACAGCACTCAATACACTTTTTATCCTCCACATCAATCAAATCAAGGTGCAAGTCGGGTGCATGTATGGCTTCCAGAAAGTATAAAGAACATTTGAGACTAGTATTTTACTTTAAACTATGTCTTATTCCATCAGGATGTACTAAAAAGAAAAACGGTGCATGACGGGGCGGTAAGAGATCTAGTGGAGCTACAGCTGAGATGGAAGTGCTGAAACCGAGAGGTAAATAAGTGACAGCTGGAGCTTTCTGCACTTCTACATCTAATGCACCTTGTTAAAAGGTTTCTAAGGTTAATGTGAGAGGCATTTCGGGGCCACGTGCTGCCATCTGAGGACTTCACAAGCTTGGAAGTTTGAAACGAACAGCTTCAGAGATTTCTCGCCGTGTTTATTCCTGGCCTAAAATATGCAGACTAACTGTGTTGCAGTTTATGCCGACTGATCCCGGCTGGAAGCTGGAAACAAAGTAAAATTGATGTTTGGTAAGCCAACATGAGGCCCCATGTAGTAGGGCCCCATATTGTACAGAGGAAATTGCTTGTCATGCTCTATCAGAGGAGGGAAGATCTCTTGCTAATAGCAGGTGCGCCGAGCGTCTGGGGTATTTGCGGGAACGAGCGGAAAACAACTCATTTACCTTAGAGCAAGAGAAATATTATGCATTTGCAGCTAAGTAATGCTGCTTTATGGGATGCTCTCTAAAGCTTCATTTCTCTGCTTGTTGCGTTCAAATTGTTGTTGCGGCTCAGCACAGCTGGCAACAGGCGTGATGTTAATCGCCATATGACTTCCATTACGGAAAAAACGGTGGTGAGAACAATCTGAAAGCAAGAAATAGGCAAATTAGTGTAATTGAAAAAGGCGCATTAAAAACTCAGAGAGCTCTTTGTTGTCAGGAGGAATGGCGTTTGCATTATGTGAACGGTACACAATAGCCACGTCACTCAGCGCAGCATTCCGGGATTAAAGATGCATGCGCCGGTTTCAGTATTGTTTAGCGAACAACAAAAGAATGCTGTGTGTATTTACAGTAAAGATGTCTCCTGACAGAAACAAATGATTGTGGACCGAGTGAGGATGATTAATTTCCTCTGCCTACTGTAAACAAGTCAAATGCATTTTTAATCATTCCAGAAAAATAACGGTAATAACGAGCCATCGGCCCATGGACTGCTAATGAGCTGCGATATATTTGAGTCTTCCAGACGCAACACTGAGGAATACCAGTGTTTCCCACCCCCAAATCCTCCCGAAAGAATATATGGAGAAGACTGCAGAAAAACTGAGACTGAAGTAAGGTCTGGGCAGCAGTTATGATGAAACAGATGTTATGATCATTAGCACTGACGGCATCATTTATCCTGCTCTGCCCTGCCTGCGGAGCTCGAGCGAATGCTTCACAGTTCATGTAATTATGTTGCTTAAGCGGCTTTTATCAGATTGCCATTGTTTGGGATTTGCTAGGCAACTAAAATGAGGAAGAAGGGTTTAGTCACATGGCTTTAGTGTAAACGTACCCAATAGAGCACCTACGCTTGTGTCACTTTTATCCCACAGAACTGTGTGTTGTGTTTGTTAGGGGTCCAGACTGCGCTATTCATGCCACCTTAGTGCTACTAAAGTGTGTTAAATGTTTTACTGGTGCACCAAAACCACTTAAGTGGGATAAATACAGTTGTATGCAACTTAAAAAAGAATACATAATAATAAATAATGCACACATTAAAGCAAAAAAAAACAAAAAAATCCTGAGCATTAACTTTTTATTCTGGGATGGGGTGGATCGGGGGATTGCAATGCAATGACTGTGGCAACTTTAACATTTGAAGGATACTATGGCAAAGTTATTGCTTTCCTTATTCAAACAGATTTTTTTTCATGAATATATGAATGACTTGAATGAAAGATATATCATACACTTGGAAAATTATGCGCGTCTACACATTAGGGGTGTAACAATACACTTAGCTCACAAGATGAGACAAAATACAGATACTTGGTTCACTAGAACAAGGCAATATACTAATACTATTTTTAAGAAATTTATAAATGACAAAAATATTTGTCTTTTAATTACAAAAAATAAAACAATGCAGATGTATTTTGAAATATTTTATCTAATATAAGGCTGCAACTAATTAGGTAATCAAGTAACTGATTATTTTTACTATTGAGTAATCTGATTTTTTTTTTGTTTTTTTGTAACAAATAGACCTAAGTGAAAACAAGGCTTTAGTTTGACTTTTTATATATAAACTAAGGATATAAACTAATACAATAATAATTGGCTCAAAAAAAAAAGAAAAAAAAGAAAAGAAATAAAAACTAATTACATTATTTTATTGAACAACACTGTTAAAATACATGATGTAATATGCCTATATATATAATATGAACATAACCATTTTAAGTACATTGTGTATTAACAAATACCTGTAGAGGATACTAATAGCTTGGTGACGTTACACTTTACACCTTGATTAGAATTTTTTTAAATCCATTACATTTTAATATTTGGCCACATGCAAACTCAGAAACTTTTATTTTGAAATCACAATGAATAATAAAATGGCATATTTAGAAATAGGTTGATGTATTCATTCTCCTGTGTTTGCAAAGATATGCGCATTATTTTCCCAGATGAACGTTAAGCAGTTCAAATTCAGAGTATACAGAGGAAGAGTTTAGCCCCTTTCACACATACAGTCTTTAAATTACCGGTAAGTTACCATTAGGAGATCATGTGTGAAAAGGAACTTTTCAAAATTCCCGGTAAATTTATTCTGGCAATGCTATCGTTCTTATGGAGATGACATGATTACTCTGAGCTGTTTACAAAGCTCCACTTCTTTTTAATTAGTTCTCATATGTAAATATGCACTAAATGCAAAGACATCTTTGATCTTTTTTAAGTGTCATGCTTCTTCATTCATCAGGGATGCGACTGCAATTGCCTCATGTTTATAAGAGCAAACTATTCTGATTGGGTAATGTTAGTTTGGTTGAGAGTGAAGGTTATGCTCCTCTCATAGGTAGGTGAACATTTTTTTTTTCCACAGCCAAATGCTGCACGCCGGAGATACGGCACCATGCCGGAGAACTATATATATATATATATATAACATAATTATATAGGATTATAGCGATAGATTGGGTTTTCTTTGTATATTTTCTGGACATGTGTAAAAATCTGATGATGGATTGTGTGATATTTATGCAGAAATATAGAAAATTGCAAAGGGTTCTCAAACTTTCAACCAGAACTGTACTTTGCAAATAATAAGGAAAAGAGCAGTCTAGACAAATGTTCACGTCATCCATGACAAAACACATGAGCTATCATATAGCTGGACTTAAATTAAGTATTTGTGCAGCCATTGATCTCTGTCAAGGTATAG
Organism: Carassius gibelio; assembly: GCF_023724105.1. NCBI lineage: Eukaryota > Metazoa > Chordata > Actinopteri > Cypriniformes > Cyprinidae > Carassius > Carassius gibelio. The sequence goes on from NC_068415.1 coordinate 6,179,299, forward strand.
AAAAATCTACACAACATATGGGACTTGCCAGGGGTTATGTAAAATGAATTATAGAGCAAGAAAGAAAAAAAAAAAAAAAGAGGAAAATCAATATGTGATCCATTAAGGAGTTAAGTGCTGTGTTCTGACAGGTGGCTCTGTCCCAGGCTGCTCATGTCAATGATGGAAAACCATCCGGGCGTAAATAATGTAGGAATAAATCAGCCAGAGATTAATCCTCTCATCGTTCAGGAGAGGAAACCCAGCGTTGGTCTAAATCACAGCAAACAACATCAGCTTTTAAAGCAATCTATGAATGTGACCGTCTGCTTAGCCAATGCTGAGTAGCATGTGCAGCATTTTGCATGAAGGCTGTCTCTCAAGACGATGAAAGATTCATCAAAGAGCCCGGTCCGGCTTTGAGTGCTAGCCAAGGCGCCGAAGCTGTCAGCAGCTAGAGAAGAAATCACACTGCTTTTCAATTTTAGCACCACCTCAACACATCCAGACGCTTTACGTTATATGCATGCGTATATGTGAAAGGGTAATGAGAAACGGCCATGTTGCCTGGCAGAAGTGGAAACTATATAGATCGGAAGTCTCTCGGGAAAACCTAAACATGTCTTATCTATCCAGATGACGTGGCCATCGTCCTCCAGTGATGATTTAGTCATGCGGTGTTCGAGGATTGCTATAATAGGTTTGGTCTCCAAAAGATTACATTTTCCAAAGCCCAGTAAGAATTTAAAGCCAGACACATTTACCAAGATCTCTCGCTGTGGTTTAACAATGTGAGCGGCTGGCTACCTGAAGGCGATCTCCTGTAATCAACATTTCTCAGCTCAGGGCACACATTATTATGAAGGTAGGCAGGAGGGCATCTCATTATCCTGAGTGTGTGAGATTACTACACTGAAGGACTTTCATCAGTGCTGTGCTTGAGTCCTGGACTCTGTGCTGCTCACTTTCTATTCAACCATGCCGTGCCTCCCCTGTCAATACACGGTGATGAAACCAGCTTGCGTCCTGCTGAGAGAACAATAATGTAGTGTTCAAAGATTTATATCACTGGTAGACTGTTCTCAACAAGGGAGATAGCGGAGACCCGCCACTGTTATCTGAAACGGTGTTTGACATCCAACCATTCACTTCAACAGACAGCGTTTCGGTACACACCCATCTTGTGTAACCCGTCATACAGAATCTCAGCGTGGGATTACATATAGAAGTCATCATGTTTCATTAAAGGCTTTGGGTTAGGCTGGGCGGTATGATGCTATTACGTGTCAACTGTAGAGATTGTGCTATAGGGTTTGTATGCCGTTCAATAGGCAAGAATGCTTTATGTGAGAGCATTAGTGAAATACATCATTGTAGACCTCCTCATTTGTTATAAATTATTTGGCTACACTTTATTTTAAGTGCTTTAGCCTTGCTACAGTGTAATTATACACATAAGTACTAAGTAAAATGTATTAATTACATGTACCTACTATGGTTAGGATTGGGGTTTGGCTTAGCATATAATTATGCATTATTCATTGTTATTATAACAGTAAGTACATGAACAAAAGGAAACCTTGAAATAAAGTGTGACCAATAATTTGAACTTGACGTTTCAAATACAGTTTGAACAGTGACTAATTAAACAAATGTAAAAATTATGAAATTTATTTGAATACAAATTTTACGGAATTCTAAAATGTAGCCAAATAAAATTTCCAATCATTTCCCAAAACCATTCATTTAATTATTCAGCAATAAGAACTACTGCATGCTTATTTAATATATAACATACATAGTCTTCAGTGTCACATGATCCTTCAGAAATCATTATAATATGCTGATTTGGTGCTAGAGCAAGAAACATTACTTATTATAAATATCGAAAACTGTTGTGCTGCTTAATATTTTTGCAGAAACCATAATTGTATTTATCATTTTTCCAGACTTATTTGATAAATAGAAAGTTCAAAAGAAGCATCAGTAAAAAAAAAAAATATTTTATGTAACATTATAAATGTCTTCACTGTCACTTTTGATCAATTTAATACATCTTTGCTGAATAAAAGATTTTTCATTTTTAGATTTATAAATATATATATATATATATGTATATATAGATTGGGTTTTCTTTGTCTACTTTCTGGACATGTGCAGAACTGCAGAACAGGAAAGGAAAAATCTACACAACATATGGGACTTGCGAGGGGTTATGTAAAATGAATTATAGAGCAAGAAAGAAAAAAAAAAGAGGAAAATCTTATATATATATATATATATACACCTCATATATTTCTCCTTTATTCAAGATCATTAATAAAACATGCAATGCAAGAACAACTGTTTAACATCGTACAAGCTCAAGCTTGTTGAGTCACTCCTCCAGGAACAATAAGACGTTACCCATAGGGACTCATCATTCTTCAGCATGCACTACTTTAGCTATTCTGTGCTAGGAGGAGGAAGAGTCACAGTGGAGATGAGAGATGTCTGTTCTGCTGAAGGGTCTGCCTTACATCAACACAACCGCACAAGCACAGGCTCGATGAAGCTTACACAGTGAGCTGTTCCCTCTCTGGACAATGCTCTTTTTTGAAAGCTTACACTATCACCGAGAGCACATTTGCCCCGGTACACAATGAGAAAGCCCCGAAGAACCAGCGGAAAACACCACTCTTCTGATTTGAATCAGATCCTTCACGTTCTGCCAGATGCTGCAGGGAAAATCTAATTTACAGGAGGGGAGAGCGGAAATATGAGCAAAGTTCTGCATTAGCCTGATTCAATGAAGCCTTGGAAATGGGCTTTGTGTGTGTGCTTCAGGTCACGCTTCAGAGTCCAACATCTTTTTTTGGTTTCAAGAAGGCTTTCAATTTAGCAGAGTGGGCACAGAGCTTCCTGAATGTACCGGGATCTCAAATGGGATGGCATGTGTGTGTGTGTGTGTGTGTGTGTTTGACTTGGCTCAACGTCTGAGCAAACAGCCGGACCACCGGGACAAGACAGACTTGAGGCCCCTATGGCTCTCCTGAGAGGCCTATTGTGTCCTGCCAACTATAAATGTCACTGATTTCCAACAGTTTCACACAGAGATTGAAGGAAACGGTCTTTAAACGTGAAGAGAATAAATGCCAGCTACAAGCTTCCAGCTTCCTTCAGGCAGCGTGTCAATTATAGCCAGCTTGCATATCAAATTATTTGGCCATAAGCACATATTCAGTCTGGTAAAACATGAAAAAACATCTGTACACTCCAGGTTTACATACCTCTTTGCCTGAGAGATAATAGGCGGACAGCAAGCCTCCAACAAAACGGATGTTCACTTCAAAGACGGAGATTTCGGCATTCTGAGGGAATAAAACAAAGGAAAACAAAAAGAGGTGAATATTTAAGTTCATAAAAACACTGCGACTGGCTCACCTTGAACTGCAGAGTGTAACAATCGCAGGGAAAAATGTGTGAGTACTTCAAACACACCTCACCCTCACACACCAAACACAAAGAAAGAAAACAATACAACAGAGCTGATAAAGCTCGGCTGGCATCGAGCACGGATACAAACAAGATCCCACAGGAGCGTGAAATCTGAGTGTGGATATTTTCTGCGGATCTGGGAAACCATAGCTGCTGGGGAAAGGGGGATCCTATGGCGCATGTTACATGAACGAAAACATCACTCACAGGATACAGAGCTATAAAGAGAGGAAGCTTCTGAGAGGATCTTCAAATAATAACAATAACAAAATCTAATATTTCAACAGAAAACCTCTCTGATGTTATACTTTTATATTTATACTTATATTTATCTGCACTTGAGAATACTTACAGCACTATTACATCTGACAATATGATTTTAAATACATCGTTTTATGTATTTCAACCTGTCTGTGCTTCTCAGACAGGTGGTACACAACAAAAAACGTAATAATAATAACGGTTATAAAATATTTTTACTTTACCTGTACAGTATATTTAAAAAAAAATGCCTATTCTTAATATACAAAACAATCTTTAAATATAAAAATTTTAATTACATTATTATTATGATAAACATACAAATTATACATTTAGTTATTTTAACAAATTTTTATTGTATACTCACCTATTTCGGTTTACTGTTTTCTGTTTGCTATTTTAATATACAGTCATCTATTTAAGACTCATCATCCACAGCCCATATTTACACTGTAAATTTTATATATTTTATTCTACTTTATTTATTTTTTAATAGCCAAAGTAGCATCAGTGGCAAGATCAATGCATTTTAAATGAAAAAAAATAGTCGTAAAATGTAGTGACGAAAAACAGAAAAATAAATAAATAAATACATAAATCACAGCAATGTTTTTTTTTTTATACATCCATTTGAGTAAAAACATTGCCTAGTGGCATTCAAAGCAGTACATTCCAACAAAATTATGAAATGTTATTTTTTTGTTTTCTTGTTGGTGAAGTGCTAAGAGTGCTAATTTAATTAGAAAATGGTATAAGGTCTAAAATGTATCAGAACAACAGTTTTAAACCATTTAAAATAAAAAAAAAGAGATTTTGGGTGCTTGGACAACCTAAACTCAACTAAGTACCTTACAGCAGCAATTGTACATGGAAGAGTTTGCATTATATTGCATTAATGTTTCAGATACTGCAGTCTGGCACTATGCAACCTGTGCCATGAAACCACAAGTCTCATTTAGCATTATACAGTCTAACCACAGCAAGACGTCTGTAGACTCGCCTGATGGTTTATGAGGTGAAATATTTGCGTCTCTGCACCGTCTCTGGGCAACCAAACAATAATGACCCACTTAATGCTTAGCGCATAGGCTTCATGCACCATCAAAACAATTTCATAACGGTGCGCAGGCGGCACAGCAGAGAAATATCTTGCATCACATTGGTAAATATCCGGTTCGGGCAAGATGAATGGCTGATGTCTTGGGGTGATTGGAGGTGTTATGGATAGCCTCCTCTCAAATGCTTAAACAGTTCCAGCGACAACGGTGCACCAGATGTTTCCAGATGATGACTCAAGCATTTTGTGGTTTATTGAGGGATCTGTCAGAAACTGGCAAAAAAAGACCATGACAAATGCTTTCTTGTGCATGTTAAGTTAAAAATAAAATGTGAAGAAAAAACAGGAAAAAAAAAAACTTCAGGTCAACACTGAAAGCTCCTTGGTAAAACCGGTCAGAACCATTGGTGGAAACAGTAAAGCCTGAAAATATCATTTTGCCTGGCCCTGAATTGGACTGACATGTTTAAGACTAAAAGTGGGGCAAAAATACCCACAAAAACCTTCACAAGGCTCTTCAAAAGTTCACTTCTGAGTCTTGTGAATTAGTCTCCCTGCACATATGAATATGTATAAAGTCAATGGGGAATCAGTTGAAGATATAAGAGGCAAAACCTCCACTGACTCCACAAACTCTGCAATCATTAAAGAACTGCTGAGATAAAAAAAAAAGAGATATTGACAAGGAAAGGAAAAAAAAAACATGAGAGAACGACAAAAATAAAATTAAATAAAACCTATCTGCAACAGACTGGAGGGCAGTTTAGATACAGAGAACTAAAACTGTCGATCTACATACTCGTAGATTAAGTCAACCAAAATTGTTTTATGACGAATACTAATTCAGATTCAGATTTTTGTGTTCAGTTAAATGGTAAGGAAGAACTATTATTTATTACAGGTTAATGGAAAATAAATACATAAATAAGCATATAAACTATGATAATATGCATAATGATGCAATACATAATAATACAATACAACAAAATTATAATATACATCTTTTTAGATTAATCTAATTTCTGTATATTTGTAAATTAAACTGATACAAAATCTAATTACTATTACTGAAATAATAATAATACAATTTATAAGTACAATTAAAATAGTACTTTTTTAAATTAAATTACATTATATTTATGCAAAGTAATTTTGCAATTAAAATGAATCAAAATCCCAAATAAATAAAATAAAATAAACACCTTTTACATACATACATATAGTTTACCTAAGCCTGTTCAGTGGCCTTAAGACTATAAATAGCAGTCAAGCAATAAAATAGGCCTATATGTCATAAATAAATAACTTTTTCAATTATCAGTATATCTCTAATGCAAACTTCAGATGAGTCTGCACTAGACAGAATGGAAACAGATGGATACAATGAAGCACACTGTGCTCGTGTTCTGTATCTAATGGCGTGTCTCTGATTGTTCGGACTCATAAAAAGGGAAGGGGTTTCTATTTTTATGCTTTTGATGAGGTTTTTCGATCCAGCCCTGGTATAGTGTCTCAGTCTGAAAGGTTATCTCACTCGGGTTCGAGTCCAGTTGGGATTTGTGGACGCTGCAACACAGCGGTCTTTCACAGCAGTGTGCGAATCTGACCTTCGATGACGCTGGCTTTTACAGGAATAAAAGAATCCCACAGCATGAAAGATGAGAGATCAGGACTGTTGATACAGTGAAGTGACTCTCCTCCTCCGTTCTGCTCCAGGCTCGCATTTCTCCGTCAAGCAATCTGATCAGAACTTGTAAGACAACGCAATGCGGTAATGAGGATTCAGGAATGACCCGATAAACCAAAAAACGCCGGACTACTAAAATCCTGAGGAGAAACAAAGATTCATCATATCTCCCAAAATAATCAAAGAGCTGCCACAGAGGTTGACCCGCTTTGGGAAAACCTTTGAAGCAGATGATAATGTATGCGTGATTCACAGATAGCCTTTACTTGCACCGCTAAACACCTTTTAGCTTCTCAAAGATAACCAGATGATAGCGGAGGTCAAATGAAGCCGCATGCCTAAACTTCCAACGGCTACAATTATTCTTCTAAAACAAGAGGCTTTTGTGCATCAGAAATGGGTTGCTTAGTATTCCAGAGACAAGCTGAATATTAATAACTGTTTCACAGGGGATTTTTGTGGACTCTTTCATTGTTGGAATAGCTTGAGGGTAGAAAGAAAAGCCTTTCAATTAAAAGTTGTTTAACACTCTTCATTAAAGGATTGGACCCAGATACAGTCTTCTGTCTTGCCTTGAATTGAGGCACTAGGATGCACTGAAGGACTTCCGATGCTAACTAACGGAAAACCCCTGCGGAATATCTAATGAAATTACCTAACCATACAGACGCAGAGAACCGATCGAACATCAAACAAAGCGTTGTTTTTGTCTGGTTTATTCTGCATATGTTGCGTCTTAATTCGTTCATCAACTTTATTTAGTCATTTCTGGAGTGATCTGCATGCAGTATTGATTCCCTTTTTCATGATTAATCAGCTTTCTGCCTTCGTTTGCTGCTCTCAGTCTCTTTCTATTTCCCTGCTGGGTGAAGTTCTGAAGATAAAACAGTTCAGCATTTCTCAAATTACTGAAGAGGTATTGACGTTATAAAAGCCAGATCATTTCACCTCGAAAAGCTAGTTGGAGGAGTAACATAAAAAGCAGAAAAAAACTTAGAATTGTATGTGAATTTTCCTTGTAAATTATATAAATTGTAAATTACACTGTTGATAATTTGTGGTTTAAGATTAATTTTATGCTTTTGTAAGTCTCTGCTCACCAAGGCTGCATTTCATTAAATCAAAAATATTGTGAAATATCATTACAAGCTAAAAATTACTTTTTCTATTTTAATAGAATTTTTATTTTTTTTTCCTGCTCAAATAACATTTCTATTTATCAATGTTGAAAACTGTTGCTCTGCTTAATTTTTTTTTTTTTTGGGGGGGGGGGGGGGGTGTTATACACAAAGTATTTTTGGATAAAGTTCAAATAACAGAATTTATTTTAAATAAATACTTTTTTCATATTATAAATGCGTTGACTGCATTTTTGTGTCCTGCTATGTTTTATACTATGTGATTCCTCATAATATAACTCATTTAAGTCATTACTGAAAAAAACTAAAACAAACATCTGGACTGAAGTGTCATTCATGGAGTTAACAAACATTATTATTATTATTATTATTTCATCAGTAACTGTATTGCAACAGTATCACTAATTCATAACAGCATTACTTCAATAATAGTATGGCAAATTTACAAAAAGTAGTTTTTAGTATTTAAAACCATTTGTTTGCTATTTCTATCATTAATATTATTATAACTACTACTACTACAATTTCTTCAGTGATAGTATTTTTATTATTATTATTTTATATTTTACATATTTGCAAAAATTTGTTGAATTTAAATTATTTTTTTTTATAATTTATTTTTTGATTGCTATTTCTATTATCTTTCTTTCAATAATAATATTTTATTATGTATTATTTAATTTAATTTACAAAAAAAAAAAAAAGTAAATTTTTGCACAAGATCCTTCAAACGTCTGAAATTTGAAAGCTACACAGAAAATTATTCCTCATAATATGACTCATTTAAGTCAAATTAACAGGGTCATTACTGATTGTTTTTTTTTTGTTTTTTTTAACTAGGACTGAATAGTAATTTATCTGTCTGGAATCAAAATGTCATGCTGAAAAATGGCAAAAAGCATGAGACAAGAAAGTTTATGAAGCTTTGAGATTTTTGTGTGGCTCAGATGTGGAAAATCTCCTCAAATATTAGCACCCGACTCCTGAGTCAGAATCTTATGGCTGATTTACAAGCGACGATGCTAAAAGCTCCCAAAATGTGCGATTGTTTATTTATTACGTCAATACTGAAGAAAACATAGAATCGAAGAAGTCATTCTGTTCTATCACTGAGTGTCAAATTTATAGCAAAGAAATATTTGTAAGAATAAAAATCAACCGGCTCAACAAAAAGGAGTATAAAAGGCTTGAGTCTTACCATGTTAAAGTCTAGATTCCTTTCCACCCACTCGGTAGCAGCCTCAAACTCATCATACATCTCCATAATGTAGAGCGTGTCCAGCGCATCCACAATGGTGGCTCCTTTGAGACTACCTGTGGATAGATATGACAACAAACCATTTGAGAAGGCTTCCTGTGGGGTTACCTCTAGGATCAGAGCTGAAATAAACCGATAGCTTTATGATAAAGACCCGAGAGCCTTTGAGATATGGATCCTAATGCCCTTCCTAAGAGAAAATCCTGTGTAGAGAGCAAACAAACCATGGCTACAACAAATGAAAAGCTTGCGAGTTAACACCCTCAAAGGGAAGCCAAGGTTAAGATGAACAGATCTTACACAGGCCATGTCAGATAACTTCCGTATTTTAGTAGATAACGTGAAAAAGTGGATAAAAGAAAGGCTGACGTTCATTGACTCTCTGGTGGTAAAGACACCAAGAAAATACACTGACTCAGATCTGGGCTCTTTAGTTCTATATGAATCAATAACACTGAATCAGTTTACTGTGAACAAAACCTCTGATTCACTAAACACTGGGACAATGTTAACTCCAATATGAAACATGTTTGTGTAATAAAATGTAGATTATTAATATAATATGTCATAATAATAATAATAATAATAATAATAATAATAATAATAAATAAAACTATTAATATTAAAATAAAATAATTATTATTTCTTCAAAAGTTGTATTTTTATTTTGCATTACTGTATTTTACAAATTTACAATTCTATTACTATTATTTCTTCAATTATAGTATTTTTATTTTACATTTTAATTTACAAAAAAGTTAGAATTTAAAAAAATTGCTTCCTATTGTTATTATTATAATAATTATGATTTATATTAATATTATTTCTTCAATAACAATATTTTTATTTTGAATTTAAAACTTTGATTTCTATTATTATTACATCTAAAAAATAGCATTTTCAATTTTTATTTTATTTGACAAATGTTTGACAAATTTGATTGCTATTATTATTATTATTATTATTATTATTTCTACATTTCAAAATTTAATTACAATTTTTTTTAATAATTTGTTTTGAATAACTAATAATTATTTATTTTAGATTCATATAATTTAAATACATTTTATTAATAAATACAATAAAAAAAGAGATGGCAAGAATATATTATTTTTCCCCCTTGCATTTTTTATTGAAAACTAATTTCAAAATGCAAAGAAAAACAATCATATCAACCTATCTGTCCTATTCCAGGTCTATTTACAGAACCATTTTAGGCATCATTACCCAGCAACATGATAAAAAGAAAAATTAACATCCAATTAAGGTGCTGATGTTATGAAACTAATTTGGGGAAGAAAGCAATAGCATATGGCAACTGGCATAACTCTTCAACAATACGAGAGATGCTCGCGAGCAGTTTTTGCATTTGTACTGATTATGAACGCAGCAGGTTAGGCGACACTGCTTTTTGTACTTCAGTAATTAAAGTCTGGCACTGCATGCAATCCTCTTCAAGAAATGCAAAGCTCCCAACCAGCTGTGCTCCACATTTTAAAGTCCTGGCTTTGTTTTGTGATGTTGAAGACACAACATGACAGAATTAGTGTGTGTAATGTTTGCAATGAACATCTCAAACACCTCCAGCAGAGCATTCACACGCCTTTCGCTTAGCGAGAGCCAATGAAATGATGGAAAATCCCCAAGAGGGCAAGTTATAGCAAGTTTCAGACGGTGAGAATTGTTTGAACTGGAAAAACATGAATGTCTGATATATTTGCTTTCGGATACCTGGCTTTTAAAAAACATGGATCTCACTTCCAAGAATCCGTCAGGAGAAAAACATGTGGGAGATAAAATCATGCCATGCTCCTTCATTTCCACAAGTGAAAGAGGACCACAACGAGGTGTCAAGAGAAACAGGAAAAGGAAACAGGATGTCTGAACATCATAAAAATGTGCAAAGCACACTCCCTCCTGCAGCTACACTGCTCTTTAGGCAGAACGGTCTCCATGCTGCAAAATCATCATAAAGTCACCCCATCATAAAAGTTTGATGTTCTGACATGGCCTTTTCAACTCTGACTACTTTGGTAAAAGTCATCATTCTACACTACAACCCTGCTCCCTAAACCAAAAATCACAGGTTACTATAGGCTACGCTTTATAAAAGCCAGGGAAACTGACAAAGATGAGAGTGTCATGCTAACCTACAATACTGGAGTACAAGGACATGAGCTGGGCAAATACAAACAGCAAAGCTGAACCGAGAGAATGGGGTTATGCACATAATAATATGGTCGATGTGTAGGTTTCATAGATGTTCATTAGGTGCTAGTTGACTGGCTTTAAGAAAAGTGTTTTACTGGCAAATAGCGAGAACTCACATATCTTGAGGAGGATTGTTAGAAAATATTATAAAGTTTAAAATGCAATAAGTTAAATCAATACTATATATGTAATGCATGTTTATGGTTGTATACATTAGGGTTGCAAATTGGATGGTTCGTCACTAATACCCAGCGATACGATATTTGCTGATACTTCAAATGATACGATTCTATGATATGGTTTAGATGCAATTCGATACGCGAGAATATTGATAGATATATCGATATTATTATATTATAAACCTATTTTAAACACCCATCTACATTTTTATTAACTCACAAATGCAACCAAAACATATAACATGAACTTATCTTAAACTTTCCCATCCTGGTCCTCAATTGGGACATTTACAACAGAAAATAGGCCTATTTCAAGAACGATTCAAACAAAACAAATTTACAAGAATACACACACACACACACACACACACACACACAATTATAGAGCATATACATACATCACACAAACATTCATACATCACTGTATCACAATGCTCAGTAACATTTATACTTGATAAACAAGAAAGTTGTGCTGCCGGTACAGTTCTTAGAATCAGCATGGCTATGACCACATTCATGTAACCACAATGATTGCAGCTCACATTCTGCTGAAGCCCAAAGTTTTCATAAACACAGCACTCAATACACAGAAGGCAGATGCAAACAGTAAGCAAATAAAGGTGTTCTACAAGAAGACGATGCAAATCAAAAGGTGAAAGGAAAGCATATTTGTTCACGGCTGTGTCTTTTCACAGGCCCTCGAGGACTCAAACCCCAGTGAGGAAGTGTGAGAAGGTCATAAATCACTTCACTTCGAAGCTTTCTAACATAGCCCTCGGTTCGACATTCACATCCCAAAAGCTTTCCCCCTACATGACTGGTTTCACCCTCTGAATACCAACCCAATTCAGAACTATACAATCTCATCCTCTAAGATGTCCACTGCACAGATTTAACAGCGACTCAGACACTATAAACAGATCTTATCTATTCCAATTACACTGGTAAATTACAAACCAGCACTTAATGACCTGATAAAGCTATTTACAGTAATGAACCCCTTGCTGAGAGCATGTTATGACCTCAGGTTAGAGGTGATGTGATACCAGCTTGCGTGTCCATCAATACAAAGACTCGATCTTATGACCAGTTGTACCCCTCGAGAAGGTTGTGGGTCGATAACAATCCAACATCGAAAATACAATCAACTATTGAACCATCTTCCATCTCAGTTCATGTTATGGACTAATCGATGAAACCAACAACTGGCCATTCTTAAACAGGGGCAAAAAAACAAAACAAGAAACGGGCCCTAATGTTTGACGGTAACATCACATGCTGTGGCACATCTCAGCAAGGTCTGTATAACAGATGGCCGCTCATTTGGGATCTGAAAGAAAGCCATTACGACGAGAGAACCTCCTGGAAGCAGTATTATCGAAATGAAGGTTGACCTTCAGAGCTATTTGGCAGGGAATTGACATTGGCAGCATCTGCAAGGTGGTTCAATCTTCCATGTTTATTCTTGGCTGACAAATACTGGACAGTAATTCAAAAGAACATTATTTGGCAGGACAATTTTTTTTAAAGAATTGTCCTTTTGATCCCATGGTGCACATCTACAATTTAATCAAGCATGGGATACAAACTAAAGTCTAAGAAAGTTTCAAGCTAATTTAAGAACACACCTACTCAGTAAAACACAAACAGTACAGAATTTAATTTATAACTAATAATCATGCAGTCAGGACAAAGCTGAAATTTATGTACCGTATTTTTCGGACTATAATGCATACTTGAATACTTACATGATAGTCAAAACAAAAATGACAATTCTTCTATATGACTGACTTTATTCTGTGACAAAGATATTTTAAAAAATGGATATTTGAATTTTATACAGTATAATACAAATAAAAGGGGTCTCTTTTGGACCCCTACAAATATTGTACACTGTCATAGAAAGAAAATCATTTATTATTGATCATCATTGATTTTTACTTGTCTTGAATAAAATGCTTAAATGCTGACAAAAGGTTCACTTGAAATAATAGGCTGTATCTGAAGGTTGCATATATTGTGTTAATTTAATTATATACAATTGAACAATTAATAGCTTAATTCATATTTAACCTTTTTAGTAAAGGAACGTTAAACGTACGAAAACTAGCACTGAGAAAGATCAAATTAATATTTGTATCAGGAAAGAAAAAAAAAACCTATTGCATACTGACATACAAATTGAAAGTAATTATTTAATCATCTCACGATCCATTAGCACATATAATAGTTATGATTCTTGGCTCATTTCGAGACCAAAAAAAAAAAAAAACGTTTAATGAGTCAGTTGACCCAGTAATCACTCTGAATGATTCTATGACTTATTTCATTTCTACGCCAATAATTTGCAAACTCAACTCAGAGTGATTAATCATTTAAATGACTCATTTAAAAAAAAAAGTATTTTAAAAAGAACCAGCAACTTGTTCATAAATCAGACATCACTGATTGCGCTGTTCATTTGTTTGTTCATGCAACCAAAGAGAACTACATAAAGTTTATTGTCCTATATTTTATCTTGTCCTCAACATATTCAATTCAGACTTCAAGCTCACAACTCTAAATAAATGATAATAATAAATAGTTTTGCCGCAGGGTTGTAGATTCAGCAGAAGGGTACTGTCGCTACTGAATACAAACAGTAAAACATTACTTCCTCTAGTGACACTGATGTAATGAGGAAAATATATAAACAGACTGTATCAGTGAACTCTGAGGACTGACACAATCTCTAGTCAGAGCTTCTAAAGCAAAATACACAACTTCAAAAATAAGATTAGGCTGGTGATTACAGCTAAAACATGAAGACTCGTCTTGCTCGGCAAGAAGTTGTTTGTAAGCACATCCCCAAGCAGCAGGAACTCCTGAAGCCTGCTGTGACACTGGACGACGGGCTTCAGACAACCAACAAAATGCACATAAGCCGATGTCCATCAACACCAGACCGTAATTCTGCCCAAGAGTCTGTAGGAATCCATCGTCACTTAATTCAAGGCTGAACGTGCAAACACCGGGGCAACACAGCTGTCTGTTGAATCCTAAAAGCATCAAACCATTTAGTACCAAAGATGCTCCAATTTGTGTTTGCCAGCAGGCAGCCAACTGGCAGAAGAAACACACACACGCAAACACTACAATCATTAACTTGAAATCACCCTCTTCAAACAGATGGGAGTTTCTTCAAACTATGGGAACTTTCATGTCTCAGGGGTTGATTTTTATGAAAACTAACAGATTGCAACTTTTTCTTCTTGTTTTATGAAGGTCACATTAAAAATAGGAGACATTATAAGGGCAGGAGAGAGTTCACTCTTATAAAAATGAATGGCATTTGCAATATGGCAGCTGCAGTCTTGTCTTACATTGTTAAAAGAGCCAGGTGTCTTTTTTATAGCACCATTGATTGCTCATGTACTCAAAATGCATGCGTATTAACTGAGCCAGCTTGAAAATAACAGTATTTTTATGTGATTATTTACCACATAAAACTTCAACAATCGATTCAATGAACACTTGTCACTCAAATCAAACAGGATTTTTTTCACAAAAGTGACAACCCAAGAAAGCAACGTAAACTGTCTCTCATTCGTGGGTTGCATTGATACGTAGCGGTGGATCCAAGTAAAACAGTATAACAGTACCTCATTTTTTTTCTTCTCATCTGAAATTCATGCATTAAACATGTTTTTGACAAAGATTTAAATTTGTTTGTGGTCTATATAGCCTGCATCAAAATGAGGTTTGCAATGATGCGCCCGAAGATGGGGGTTGAAGACCCAGTCAGTGACAGCTAATTTGTTTTAATTCATAATGACGTCATCACCATCACAAAAATTAACTTTTTTTTTTACATTGAAACTTGAAAAAAATATATATATAGACCGACCTACCGACCCTTATTTTTAAAAAAAATTTACTGTTACTGCAAACCAAAATATTTTTAAGGATGGCCTAACTGACCCAGTGGTTTAATCTCAACCTATAAAAATCCATCATGAATTTTTTTAATTTATTTTAAATATGCTCGTGTAAATAAAAATTCAAGATTTACTATGTGACAATTTATATAAACTTCTACACAAATGACAACTACAGCAACAATTTTGTTAAAAGTTTCCCGTTACAAATACAAACACAATAGGTGCGTTCCATTCGACCGTAAGTGGACTTCACAGGGTATTCCGCCATTTTTAGTTGAGATTCCATTCCGAAGGGAGCAAACATGTTCAGTTTGAAGGGCACTGTGAATGTCATAGGGAATAATGGTATGTCTATACATCACTTTACAGGAAGTGGAGAGGGAGAATCACCAAACAGGCATTGAGCACCATGCCACCAGTCAGAATTAACGATAAAGCAGAGCCGTTTGAAGAGTTTTTTAAAGGCTCTTTAATGGAGGGGTTGCAATAAATGTTATTATAGAAATTAGAGTATTTATGAACAGTTATGGCGATGAATGTCACATTTCCATATTGTATAGTATGAATAGGTGAAAATAAGTAAAACCAGGGAGAAAGAGCTGAGGCTCTGTAATTTATTTTATTTACGTTACTTCAAGAGAGTTAACTTCGAGGCTGTGCGTTGGAAAAAGAGCACGAGATGAGACCACGACAATCTGTTAACAGTCTAAACATTTGCATTTTGACTATTTATTAGATCCTTAATTGTATATTTATTTTATATGCATTTAAATTTGAAATAAAATAGGGATGTACAATAAATATCGGCTGATATTTAATGTGCATCTTGTCGGTAAAGCAAGTTCTGTAATCAGAGGTAAATCTCTACACGTGCGTGATTTCACGTGTAGCAGCATTTACTACACAGAGCCGTTGTTCACTGACAAGCTGCGCCAAAGCATGATCATATTTTGTGCATGTTTTTACCGATGATTACAGAACTGGCTTTACTGACAAGATGCACATGAAATATCAGCCGATAATTAAAAAAAATTGCTATACAATAATCTGAGTGACCCCATTGTTGCCTTTCTTTGATGATGTTCCAGGGCATTCCAAATGAGCGATTGTTGTCATTGAAGTCCACTTCAATGGATATCCCGTGCTAAGGCAGTAGGGAGCAGTGAGCACTACATAGGGACCCTGTCCAACGCACCTACTGATTATATAGGCTATTTTCCCGTCAGACATAAAATTTAAATACATTTATTAAACATAGACATTAATGGCACACAACATTCCCATAGGGGAGCACATATCCCAAAGTACATCTCACAGAACACATTTCCTCAAAAACAGAAATACAAAAAAGATATATAAATACCAAAAAATGCCTCTTATACACCGCCTAACCCCACTGAAACAGACTTATTCATAACGATGTTACCACATCTCCCAGCACTCCCCATTAAGAAAATGGAATGATCCATTTTCTAAACAGTCTGGATTCTGGGACATAATCCATACACATTTTGTCAAAGAACACTTATATGGCTTCCTTTCCAACAGCCACAACACAAACAGTTAGATATTAACTGGTGCTTTGGTGATGACGCCATCATCCCGATCATTATCACATGAAGGTAAAGTTCTGCTTACTAACAAAGACCTTTTTTATTTCAAATTCAATGAAATAAAATCCCAACACCTCTGCTAGTCACTTTTTTATTCAGTTTCTGACCTGTGCCCCAAACACACAGCTAAGCATATGACTTTTGTTGGGCCAATAATAGTGAGGCTGTATACTGACAGAACATCATGGTTCAGTAGCCACTTTGCTAAATGAGCACACAAGGGCTTAGGGCCAGACTGACGTGTTCTTCTTCTTTCTTTCCACTTCTCTATGCTCTTCTGCACTTCTAAAAAAAATGTGATGTGTTTTTATTTAATTGCACAGTTCATGGCAGGGACCATCACACAGTGGCTTCATTCACTCTTGGGAAATGGTTATTTCCAAATCACAATCAGACTGGTGGACATTGTGGAGAAAAATATAGAAGGAGAGTAGGCTTTTTCCTTACGAGTTCTATTAGAGGAAATGGTCGTGAGTAACAAGCACGTACATTCGGGAACTGCAGACAGTTCATACTGTCCTGAGCGGCTTCATTAGCCAAGACTTTGTCTCAGTCCATGCTGGTTTCTTACACAGGGATCCAGTGTGGAGGACCTGCTCCTCTCTGTGCTGAGATGATTGGCACATGGAACAGAATGGCCAGTTTTCAGCTGGACTGAATCAGCTATGTGTGATATGCAGACACTGAAATCTATATTCAGGTCAACTTTCTATATTCGGGTTAACAATCTCTCGGAATAAAAAATTCAAAAGCAGTATTTGATTACAGAACATGGCGTTGCCATTACATCTGCATCAATTACATACTATGGTCTGGAAAGTGGAGTGATCATTATTAATAATTACTGGGAAGTAATTATTTAATCTTTGTTCATCTTCGGAACGCAAATTAAGATATTTTTATGCATTTTTTTGTGCAAAGAAAAATAAAACGACTTTATTCAACAATTTGTCTCCTCTGCAACACCCTGCACGGGCATTTTGGAGAGTATTACATACGTAAACAACGTATGCTGTTCTGAATCAGCAGTACTGTACATGGATACACTGTTCACGATTTGATCTGAACGTAAACAATGTATACGCATACATAGGTTACATACGTTGTTTACGTATGTGATACTCTCCAAAAATGTTGTTTTCTTTGCGCACAGAGTATTCTCGTAGCTTCGTAAAATTACAGTTGAACCACTGATGTCACATGGATTATTTTAACAATCTCCTAGCTATGTTTCTGAGCCTTGATCGTGTAAGGATTCTTGCTGTCTATGGGAGGGTCAGAGAGCTTTCGGAATGCATCAAAAATATCTTAATTGGTGTTTCAAAGATTAACAAAGGTCTTACAGTTTTTGAACGACATGAGGATGTGTAATTAATGACAATTTATATTTTTGGGTGAACTTTAGCTTTAATACTAATTAGGGCTGCATGATAAATTATGGATAGAATGGTGTTTTTTTTTTTTTTTACTTTCTCCACTCTCATATCCCAATCTGCTCAAGTGACATATTTTATGTAGCTGTGTGTAGTACTAGAGATGTCACAGTACCAGAACTTCAATTAATTACTAATCAGCAGTCCTCAGTGTAATTTATCAAATCATTTAATGATAAACATCAATTTTTAGATTAACACAGCCTTCTAGCTTCTATCCTACACTATAATGTAGTTTCAATGGCCTTAAACAGATCAAGAGTGTGTAAAATATTCAAGCTCACTCTAATCCATGGATTCTGAAGCCTTAATGATCTTTTCATGGTTGGTTAAATGCACTTCATCAGAAAATTGCCATATACTGCACAATATTTAATGCACTTAATGTAAGTGAGTTCAAATGCGTGAGAGAAAGACCTTTGCATGCGACATGGCACAGAAACGTTTAAGACACGTGACAACAATCTCACACGTCCGGAACACACAAGCAGGCATAATGTCTTGACTAAGCACTTCCATATGGTATGACTGCAGCCTGATTTTTCTCTGTGTGCTAAAGCCCTGTGGGTTGTAAAGCGTCTGTTTTTGCGCCCCAGTGATCACGACTTCCAGTAAGGTCTTACACTATGCATCGGTGTGTGTGATCTGACCGGCCGGTCTCAGCAGCTCACATCGCAATGAGGAACGAGATCTAAAGCAGCGCAAAACAGTCATTCCAGCTGCCTGGTCAGGTACAAAAACCCTGACCAGCGTATTCCAGATCATCTTTTATTCAGAGCCAACGTACCATTAACCCAACCTCTAAATTTATAAACCCTGCCAGACAAAACGTGTGTTCAGTGATCTCTGATGTGGCCGTACGCCCCATGGGACCAACCTAACTATTTGAGAAATTGACGAGCACTCAAACCTGCCTGGAAACACACTGCACAACAAAAAATGCTGGGAGGTAATAGCATGTGAGAGATCTGACTGGCTTTGACTGACATGGGAGCCGTTTTAAGGGGCACACACACACGCAAAGCTAGAGCGCATGAGAAAGAGTGCAATGTACTTTTTGCCAGATTGTTATTCTGATAGTGTCTGAGCCAAATAAATTAAGACTATATTCTACTGGCACGTCCGAAGCAAAACTATAGAGGTTAATCAAATGTGCATTGTAAATCCCCGGCCTGCCCTCCAGTTGAGTGCCAATTGACTATATGTGAAGTTTACAACAAAACAGCAGCAGCAGCAGCACGTCTGATGAATATTTCATTACACACTATCTCTATTCTAAAACAACAGCGATATGCATGGCTTACAAGATTCAGAGAACTTAATTAATTAAGAGGATACAGGGCTGGAATTGTCTGTAGGGTTAAAAAAAAGGTGGCAGTCAAAAGTCAAACCATCATTTTAGCAATAGTGATGCACCAGAATTGTCCGAAACTGCAAATAATACAATTATTATTCTAAAATTGGTTGCGTTTAGAATTCTTTATATATATATATATATATATATATATATATATATATATATATATATATATATATATATATATATATATATATATATATATATATATATATATATATATGTATAAACAAGTGACTATGCTGTAAATGTTTATTTTTCTGCCATTGGAACTAAAACAAAGATTATTGCAGTATGTTTTACAAGAAAATAACATTTCAGTGTTACTAGTAGTGTTAATTTTGTTAACGAAGACTATGACGAAAAATGTTAGTTTTTTCCCATGACTAAGACGAGACAAAGACAAGATGACAATGAGGTCAATAAACGATAACGAAGACTATATCAACATGCAATTTCTTTGATGAAATAAGACGAGACTAAGGCCCCGTCCACACAGAGATGGAGCTTACCCCAGTCCGATCTTTTTTTTCCTCGTCTCAAGAAATATCCGCGTCCACACGAAACCGCAAAATGATGTAGTATACATGCCAGACCAGTATGTGGCGCTGTAATTCTGACACAGAGATACACTAAAAACAGAGAAGAAGACTTGGACTATGCTCATAAACCTTGCGCGTGGCAAGGTTTAATAAAATGTTAGTTAATAAAAAGACAATCGTTCAGTGTTTGTTCATGTTTTTTTTGCTGTTACGTGACGTAGAGGTGTCTGACTAGGGGGGAGACGTGGGCTGATGACGTCATCGTTTCAGTAAATATACGGATTAGCCGTCCAGACGAAAACGCAAAGACGATGTTTTCAAATTTATCCACTCTGGGACCCGGTTTCAAAAAAATAGTGGTTTCACCTTACAAAAATGACGGATCCGTGTGGACGAAACGCCTATCCGATAAAAAAATTTGTGCGTATTCACAGAAATGCGTCTCCGTGTGGACAGGACCTAAAATGTATTCAAAACGATAAAAACTTTACCAAAACGTATTGCAGATTGCTCTACACTCGTCTACTACACAAGCTTTCAATAGTTCTAATCCCCGAATCAGAGCTTCGCTGTTAATTCCATACATTTTCTCCCCAGTGTGTTTTGCATATTTTAAGCAATCTGGCAACCATGGGCAAGCGCTTACTCCTCATTGAGGAAGAGATGATCGAGAAGAGACACGGAAGCTACTTGTGCTGTCTGATAAATTATTTTTTAACTGTGTATTAAATGTTCAGTTGTGTAAACTCAATTGTTAATGAATCATTGAAGCTAAAAAAAAAAATAATAATAATCTACTTAAAAATAAAATACTAGAATAAATAAATCTGAGCTAAATTTAATCCAGCAGGGGCATGTCTGACTGTGACATGTATATATTGCCATTATTATTAGTATTATTATTATTATTATTATTAGTAAAACTTTTCATTGTTGATCTTGACTGATAATGCAAGTTATTTAAATCCTAACTATTTTGTGGTGTAAATGCATGCTGATATTTTCTAAACCTTTTTTTAGGGTGTTTCCAAACTTTTGGAAGGCACTCTTACATTTCTGGGAGGAGCTAAATGATGCACATTCATTTACTGATGCACAGCATGCAGGTAGCATAGGACTGTGATAATGTGTTGTTGCTGCATCCTCTTAGTATATTATTGTTGTATATTACAAACCTCACAGGAAGATGGACAGTCTTTCATGAATTATTCACAGATTAGTATGCCCACTCACAACCTGTGCTTTTCAGCTTCAAAATAGAAACGGGTCAAGAGGGTAACGGGCAAAAGCAGCAAAACAACATTTCTTAACAGGCAAGGAAAACACATTAATGAGAAAAAGGCACCAAAGAGGATCAAGGTATCGTGAAACTATATTTGTGCGGTGTGACCGTGCTATTCCTGCCCGATGAAGTCAGAAATGGTTTAGTTTGTCCTCTTGAAAGCAGAAATAGACCTAGACGGAGCTTGTGAAGTGAGACAGACCGGAGAGAAATCAAAAGCCTTTTTGATGGAGGTCACCCAACCACCTGTGCAGCATTGACTGACAGTTCTGACTGCTTACCAATTTAATGTTGGGACGTGAAGCTGTACGTGCACGAATCATAGTTTCATGGTCAGAGAGACACTCTAGGCAGACACTCACCAAACAAATTGCTGGAGTGGCCTTGCTTAGAGACGGGACGCAGTTCGTTGGAGCCCCAGGCGTAGCGCTTGTAATTGTCCCAAGAAAACTGCATCATCTGAGGATAGAGTAAGAGATGAAGAGGTTAGCCTTGTGAATTTTGGTAATTTTTTTCAGAGCAAAGGTAAAACCACACAGAAATTACAGAACAAAAATTAAAATGAATATGTCAACAATTAACATACAGGTCACTGGGCTAATCAAGGATCAATAGCATTCAATTATTTGATTAAATTAACAGTCGAAATGCTTTTGATCAGATGCTTTTGCTTCAGATACTTTTGTTCAGATACAAGTTTTCTCACACACAGACACACACACACACACACAAAAGTTCACATTTACAGCTTTGCGTGTTTGCAGGATAAAATCATTGGGCAATTTTTGCATTGGTCTGAACAAAAACAACAAGCTTATAGAAAATGCACATTCATTTTCTGCCAGCAGGTGGCACTTCCGGGATGGCAGAAATATATTCCCCAGTAATAGCAGTACACAGAGCACCTGTGCAGCGCTCATGTTTATTTCATGAAATCATGGCCTTTTAAAGCTGAATCATCAAATTAAGCCATATCAACATTTTGGTTTTTCTGCCAGCAAATTTAAAACCTCTTTAAGTCATTAATTATATAATTATACAATATGAATTCATTTTAATTAACCATTCCTTTTAATTTAGTAACTTTATCTTCTAAATTTAAACTTAACCTTGAGTGAACATGACAGGATGTTTGCATGCACTACAGGAGTGTAATAATTATTCATGAGATTGCATGGCCTTATCCAATGAGAAGGTTCTGCTTCATTATTAGTCATGACATTACATGACATTTTCCTAAGACCTGCATATCAAACACTCCGGCTCTTCAATGAAACACGGATCATGAGAGTCTGTTTGCATGCTTTCCCTTTGATGCTGACTAAGCAACAGGTTTTCAATCAATGATTGACTTCTTTGATTGACATGTTTGTCTGCAAGAGGCATTTAATATGAGAGTTTATATATTCCTGGAGAGGTGAACTGGGACTCATATAAAACGCAGTTTCAGACACAAAGGTTATATATTAATTTATATATCCTTTTAAATCATGTTGCATAACTGTAATTAAAAATGCAAAGCACACGTTGTTAAAGCAAAAGAAAAAAAAGCAAGATGTTCAGCATTTATTTGTGCATAAAATTACAGACATAAAATGACATATTTGTGCAATGTGTTTTAAGCTTACAAAACAGTGTTTGAGCATTTTGTTAATTATTGTTGTGAGCATTTTTAAGAACATCTGAAATGCCATTAAAGCAGCTTTCCATGTTCACTTTTTTTCTATAATTTTCAAAAGCAAGACATTTTATAAGAAAAGAGCAAACCAAAATTGCGTAGGCTAAATCACTGGATAAATGGCTGCAATATTTCAAAAACACAATAAACAACAACAAAAAACTTGTTACCATTTTATTTTTTGCCATTTTTGTTAACCTAAAACTCTTAATTTATTAAGCGGAAGGCGAAAAGCAGCTGCATTATTTACTAATGATGTGTGGTGTAGAGGAAACAAAGATAAGCAGAAATCACAGAACTCATTTTTCACTGTGACAGGACGGCGCTGATGATCCCAGAGAAACAATGACTAGAGAAGGATCAAATATCCTCAGTAATCTGTGTGTTTTAAGTAATCCACCTCCAGCTCACCCTTTCTAAAACTCACAGGAAAGTGTTTTTAGACAAAGTAAAACTCGCTCTCCCCAGGGGTGTCAGTTAGCAGGTCAAGAGAAACAGACCTGCTGTTCTCCCTGGAGAGCATCAGACAGCACCAAAGAGAGAGGAAAAAAAATAAAGCTCTTGACACACACATACACACTCTTCGGACTGGATAAAGTCATTTGCAGCCTCGGCACAGCCTCCCAATACCAGCCAACTGGCTCCAGTCAAATTAGATCAGTTTATCGACCGCTGGCCTAACTTTAAGTGTGTTCTAATCATGTAACTCTCTTTGCTTTCAAAGACAGCCACTCAACACCCAACATACTGATTGAAAAAGAAAAGATAAAAGAAGTGGAAACAAATGTCTTTAGCTGAGGACTCCAGGCTGGAGATAAGCAGATAGACAAAGATGTCATGAAGGCCTCCAACTGGTGGAGAAGATGAACACAAGCAGTATTTACTTTCTTACCAGTGCTTCCTGCACTGCTGAATCTACAGCCGAAAAGTCAAAAAGAAATACAGGTATTTTATTTGATTAATATAGGTATTTTAATTGATTATATTAATTTGATTGAACACAGGGTTATTATGGTTACATAAAACTACTGAAAACATTTGTTAATTGAAAAAAGTAATAATAATAATAAATAAATAATAATTTAATATTGATATATATATAATCTAATATTTAATTTACATATATATATATATATATATATATATATATATATATATATATATATATATATATATATATATAATATAAATCAGAAAACAAAATTAATACATTTATATATATGTATTAATTTTGTTTTCTGATTTATGTGTGTGTGTGTGTGCGCATAAATAAATAAATAAATATGACGATTTAATAAAATAAGTTGAAACACTAAAATAACTAGAGTAAAACTAAAACTAAATTAAACCTAAATTGACAAAAAAAAAAAACTTACGTTTGGACTACAATTAAAATAAAAACTCAAATAATCTAAAATAAAAAAAAAAAATGTAAACAGGGAATGCAAAGTACTAGTAAATTAGCATTTAGTGCATTAACCTTTCTGGCTGTTCATGACTAAGTACTGTACATAAGCAATTTTATGCTGAATGCAAACAAACTATGAAATACAAAATATTTTTTATTTATTTAATTTAATAAAAACAAAATGGTTACAAATAAGCAAATAAAAAAAAGGAAAGAAAAAGAACAAAGTACATGGAAACTAATGTAAATAAATACAATGGATTTTCAGTGAATCAGTCTGAATCTAAAATCTTTTTTTTCTTTTGGTCACATAACTGAAATGATCTGTAACCGTTATGACTTGTTTATTGTGTGAAAAAGTCACCTAGTCTAACGTGTAATCAGTTTAAATCCAAGTGCTGATTCTGCTTTATCAAAATTGCTTTTTCAGGAGGATTTTAATACCTGAAAATTCTAATATGTCCAGCGTAATCCTATCATGTTTAAATGTGCCTGCCATCTGTCTGCAGCGCTCCGGCTGAGCGATTCCCGTCTCGGAGACGGCAGCGGGCGCCAGTGACGTCAACGAGCAACAAGGTTATGGCCCACATGCGATTACTGTGGTGACGGTGTACAAAGGGTCAGAACATGGTGCAAACAGTACAGAACCTCAGACAATCTTCAGCGGCTGAAACAAGCGTGAGGTCTGACTGACCGGGGACGGATCACACACACATATACAAACTGATTTAGAATTTAATTTACAGTTTAACTAGTTATAGATTAACCTTACTAATCATATACCCTGTTATGATGTTTTCAATTCCGTACACCGAACACTGTTCCATTTGCGGGGAGGAAATGACTTGTGCTTCCTGTCTTAACGAAAATGGAGAGGAAATGGGACTGGCATGGGTGGAGGAGGGTAAATGGGATCCGAGAAGGGATCAGAAAAAGCCAGGTTTTAGGTCAAACAGAAAGCGAGGGGGAAAAGGAAAATGGACTGTGATCCTGACAGAATGAAATGGCAGCAAAAAGTGCTTTTGTATTTTGGACTCTATAAAGGGTGAGAGAAAGAGAGAAAGTGCTCTGCAATCAGCACACTAGCAGAAGCACCAGTGCTAAAACTGAAACGGTCACAATCTCAGCGCAGGGTAAAATTCATCACCCACTCTTCATATACTGTCTGCCTTTTATCTTCTGCATGTTAATTTTAAGTTCTCCCACTCAGACTTTCTTTTTCTATTTGAACAGCTGCCCGCAAACACTGCATATTCAGCCTCTCCTACTGTACCCGCCTGCCCATTCCCAAACCCTTCATCTCTCATCGTAACACCCCTTAATATGCCTCTTTTTTATTCCTAAGACCACCAGGGACCAATGCATGCTGACTGTGCTTTTTCCCTGTCCGGAACAGTAGTGTAAACCATTTAAGACTTCAAAACAACGAGTTCACAGTCATGGATCGGTGCAGGTTCCCAGAACAAGCATCGACAGCTCCACGGTTTCTCTGGAGCTGTGCACTGCTTTGCATGGCCGCACAGTGTGTTTGTGTCTAAGCATCCAGTCGGATCAATGCCAGATATTGAGTCTGGTTAATGTTTACTGACATCAGACTCAAGGCAGAGAGAGGGAAATCCACTGAAACTCTCAAACCAAAAAGTTGCAATGTTTTCAGCCCTGAAACGTGTGGTGTGTGTGTGTGTGTGTGTATGTATATATATATATTATATATGTGTGTGTGTGTGTGTGTGTGTGTGTGTGTGTGTGTGTGTGTATTAAATAGAGGCTTTGTAATTAATTAATCGAAATTAATCGCATTTTAATCGCATATAAATATTTGATCTGAGAACAGTGAGAAGTAATTTTTTTTCACATGGATTTATAGTATACCATTGAATAATGACTGAATACATAAGCTTAAGCAACAAAATATTGTTTATTTTTGTTCAACCAAGTCTAGCAGACCAGTGCAATTTTTGCCATGAAGTGTAGCAATAGCATATTTAGAAACAATTTAGAAATAGTACATTTCAGAAATTCAGGAAGCTTATAGGTGCTGGAACCTTCTGTAAAGTGTTTTTTAAGTAAAACACAATACTGTCAATTACATTCAGAACATTAGAAACACTGACTATTAGAAAACATCTCTCTGTTGCTTCAGAGGCCATAACATACTAAGTCCAACTCTCAATAACCTTGGCCAAAACAATAAAGAGTTCAACATAAACTGTTGCACCAACAAAATAATACATAGTTCAACATAAAGTGTAAAGTCCACGCTAGCTGCTATATGTTTTGCGTTTAGGTGATACTTGAGGCTCGATGTGCTTGTGCTGCGGTGATATGCGAAGCGAACGCTAGTTGGTGCTTCAGTATAATCGGTCCGCCAAAACTCATCCAGTGAGAAACGTTCCGCGGTGCAAAAATAAGTTATTAAAAATTCGGGATTTTTTTTTCTGTAATTAATTAATCTTAGTTAACGCGTTATTTTTTGTGTAATTAATTAATCTCAATTAACGCGTTAAAGTCCCGGCTCTAATATATATATATATATATATATATATATATATATATATATATATATATATATATGTGTGTGTGTGTGTGTGTGTGTGTGTG
This sequence comes from Carassius gibelio, assembly GCF_023724105.1. NCBI lineage: Eukaryota > Metazoa > Chordata > Actinopteri > Cypriniformes > Cyprinidae > Carassius > Carassius gibelio. Next base: position 6,206,381 of record NC_068415.1, read on the forward strand.
TGTGTGTGTGTGCTTGAAACTGATTTGTAAAAAAATATATATATAAATTAATAAAAATCATTTCTGGAAAATATTCAAAACATTCTATAAAATACGTAATATAAAAATGTTAGAAAATTAATTTATAAATAACACATTTACATTTATAAATTATTTAAAATAAAGAAGATAAAAACAAACATATATATATTACATAAAATAAAAAAATTGTGTCCAAATATATATATAGTATGCTGCATAAAATAAATTAGGATAAAAAATAAAAAGAATAACATTTTGTCTAACTCCTTAAGCTCACAGCTGATTGCAATATCAAATAAAACTGGATGATACAGTATACGGTCTAGTTAAAATAATTTATATGAGAAATATTTCAAGGAATCTAAAGAGCAAATCAGATTTAAAATAATATAAATGCTTTTGAAAATGTCTATAAACATTTGCTCATTTAAATATATATATATATATATATATATATATATATATATATATATATATATATATATATATATATATATATATATATATATATTTTTTTTTTTTTTTACTGCTATATATGAGAAGTAGATTTTTTTTTCTATAAAGGTAGATTGATGCAATTAAATCTACTTACATTTATCAAATGTAATAAAATCAATTAAAAATGATGTAAACGGTAATTTGCAATAAAATGCAATAATGTAATTATTTAAATGACAGCCCTGCTAAAAAAGCCAAAATCTTCTCAGAGCTTGTCAGAGTGTTATGTGGTTGTCATTAAGATGAATGTCTTTTCATTACAGAACCTGACAACAAGGCATCTGTCTTCCTCAAATGTCTGTACAATCAAAACCGCCGAGCACATCAGGTAAACCCGTCTAGCATAAAAATCTAATCAGGCCCACCTGGCCATCAAGTCTGCACTTGAAAAATTGGTTCGAGCGAAGCAGAACACCACAAAAACCGTCAACTTGCATTCGTCCTAACAAAAGAATCCTCTACTTCAGATGTAACATTTCACGAGTCAACTCATTTGACTCGCAAGCAAAATAACCAGCCCTATAAAGCGTCATTCAAATCTGCTTTCAAACTCCTGAAGAGGTTCTGGTCCCTTAATTACAACCAGCACAGTCACAAGAGAGAGTATCAGAGGGATTGTGTGTCAGCTACTGAGAGAATTAGGATTAGGAACTGGAATCTGTCTCCTCCTCTGCCCGCTCCAACCTTCTCACAGTGGCAGAATCTTCAGCAGCTTATCGTGGGTAAGATCTTCATCCCTTCTCTCAACACGTGCAATCTGTTCCCAGCTGGCACGCGGCTTTAGTCTCATTTACAACTCATTGTTTACTCCCTTGGTGGTGCTGTGTTTGAAATCCTGTGGCTGTGGCAGCTCGGCGACAGAAACGCAGGCTCCATTCATCGACTGGTCGAGCTTACCGAAACAGCCTCTGAATAGGCTCTGCACAATTTATGTGAATCGCTGGAGGAGCCGCATGCAATAGTACCTCTATCCTTCACACCAAAGCATATTGTTCATTTCCTAGTCAGTGCCACGTGTGGCCTTGGCAGCCATCGCTGAGGAGGGAAGAACAATGGTGTTTTCCAAGAAAAACAGCACCTTGGTAAATGAGAAAAAGGATTTGAAACATGATGGTGGTGAGATTGAGGTAAACAAACAAAAACCAAGCCAGATCTGAAACAGAAAGAGATGCTCCTGCTTCCTTTCGGGAAAACTAAGTGAAAAGGTACTTCCTGTAAAAATGAGAATGTTTACTTGACCTCAAGGCCTGAGATGTGCAGGCGCCACTGCTGTGGGACTGACTAACAGAAAACCCTGCCTGTAATGTACTGGAAACAAGCTATATTAATTAGGTTTTACATTTTTTTTTTTTGCAAAGAAATTGGTTTTGCTAATTTTCTAATGCCATGGACCCCAAAACACCATTATTTCAGTGTTATGGACTCCCTATCTAAAATATACACATCATGCAGCAAAAATCAAAATTATACATTACCACTTAAAGGAAAACGGCACTATTTTCCATATTCCACTAAGTTCTTCCCTCAACTTAGACGAGTTGATACGTACCTCTCCCGTCTCAGTGTGTGCACTCAACCACTATAGCGCAGAGCGGCACTATGTTAGCGTTTAGCTTAGCACCATTCATTCCTTAGGATCCAAACAGGGATGACTTTAGAAGCCACCAAACACTTCCATGTTTTCCCTAGTTAAAGAGGGTTACATGAGTAGTTACCCGAGTACTGTAAGTATGGTAACAAAATAAAACACAGCGATTTTTTAAGTGGATAAAAAATTATAACTATAATGTATGGCAGAAGAGCACTTCGCAGCACACTGACCTCGGTGCAGTAATATCATCACTCCTGAAAGAGTGATATTACTGCGCAGAGGTCAAAGTGCTGCGTAGTCCTGCAAAGTGCTCTTCCACAGTACATTATAGTCATCATTTTTATCCGCTCAGGAAATCACCACTGTTTATTTTGTGTCACCATACTTACTCAAGTAACCATCTTTAAATAGGGAAAACATGGGAGTGTTTGGTAGCTTCTAAATTCATCCCTGTTGGATCCTAAGCTAAACGCTGCGCGCTACAGCGGTTGAGTGCACGCACTGAGACGGGAGAGGTACGCATCAATGTGAAAGTGAAAGTCATGGTATTGCCGGGCCGAGATTCGAACCAACAACCCTAGGGTTAGGAGTCAAACTCTCTAACCACTAGGCCACGACTTCCCCTTGAGTTTGGATTCAGTCAAATTTATTCACTTACAGTACATTTAATCATGTTAATTACAACTAGGGAAAATAAAAATAAAATTACTCCATGACTTTAAGATTTGGAAATATTTCCATGACCTTTCTATAGGCCCATAAATCACAATTATATCATTCCCCGTTTTCCATGAATGGTAGACATCCGTTTCTCTTGGAAAGCCCTGACATTACACAATCTCCCTGTGATGCATGTTCAAGCGGATTTGTGCATTTTAGGTTTCCTTTTCTCTTGCGCTTTACAACAAAGAGAGGAAGTCTGTTTTTCTGTTTTCCCCTAGTTGTTCTCGTTCTTGCAAATATGCCTTCTTGTATTTTAGCATCATTAACCACAACAATTGAAAAAGAAATGCAGCTTCAGAATAATTTTCAGCAGAATTATTTTTCAGTTTTTTCTCCTGACCATTCGTCACCTACAGTACACAATATGCCATGATTCTGTAATTGAGACGTCACCAACTTAAAACGACACGAGCTTAAAAAAAATCCAAAGATTCCCACTGTTAATTGTGACAATGTGCTGCCGTTATCCAGCCTCCTTCAAGGAGAAGACATTATCAGAATGAAACAGTCATTTTCCTGATGTCGTTTTCCAGTGGTGAGGGAATATGCAGTGCTGTGAAGAGTTAGTATTCAGTAGGGAGCCCTCATAAGTACATGACAAGGCAAATTTGATAAGACGGTCTATAACTACCTAGTCAGCAGCAGAGTTCACACAGAAGGAAGGACGTGATAAGCCTCTTTAGAACTTAAATGCATTTTCAACACACAGCATTGCATTTAAACATTACTAAATTGTCTCCTGCCTGTCGAAATCCTTAGGCGACATATTTAATTGTTTTGTATAATTTTTGCATACGATATGATATGAAACGCAGCAGGTGTGGTAAACTGTTTGCATGCAAATGTTAGCATCCAGCTAAATTCAAGCTTGCGACATTATAGAATAAATATCAGAAATGTTACCTTGTGAACTAACTGAACCAAATTCTAAAAATACAAATAAGTAAAATAAATAAAATAATAATAATAATAATAATAATAATAATAATAATAATAATAATAAAGAATACTAAAACTGAACATAAAAAAACACAATTAGCTCAAAACATTAATAAATACTACAAGTGTAATAAAATAAACTGTTGTTCATAACAGAACAAAAGCCTCTACTACACAAAGTGTTAATCATAATTTAACAAAGGATGGGTCTTTTTTTATCTCTTACTCAGATGACCTTTACAGCTACAGCTTATGATGGGTGAAATAATAGAATGAAAATTAGGCAAATGTTGACTAAAGGTTCAGTTACACAAACAAACGGGATGCCACGCAATCATGCAAACATGCACACAAAACCCCATTACGCTCGTGACAGCCTGCAACAGGAAGCCACAGGTTAGCATGTTTGCACACAGCCTAAAGGAAGAGATGGAAACACAGTTTTGATAAGCAGCCAACTCAACGGTCCCATGATACATGTCAAAACATTCAATATCAACACAGAGGAGCCATTAAGAGTTCCAAGCTCAGGCAGCAGTGTGAGCACAGCGCACACACTAATGATTGATCCTGCTCAACGCTCATTATCTGGGTGACTTTGATAGGTCACTAAACAAGAGATCTACGGTGTGTTTGACACCTCTTGAGTGTTTTTTGTAAAGAACGCTCGCTCTGGGTTTTGTTTTGAAGCTGGATAACTTAAAGATGATCATGATCAATTAATCACCATTCATTTAATCAATTAAGCTTATCGATTAGTCGGCGTCAGCACAAAAGCATTCAGTGATCAGTTAATTAGCCATTCAAAGTGAAAGTGTGTACTGTAGCTTGAGCACTTCATGTCAGGTCATGTCTGCGTCACAAACACACAATCTTGGCTTGCTTGCATGAAGGAGTAATCAGCCGTTTCTCTGTAAATAAAAATTTGATTTACTAAAACAGTGTCAGTTTCTGAAATATTTAATGCAAAAAATAATAATGAATAAAATAATAATAAAAAATAAATTATATATATATATATATATATATATATATATTCAGATTAACAGATTAACAGCATGTAAAACCCAAATGTATTTAAATATAGTGAACAAAATATTAAATGGGAGTAATACTTCATATTGTGTTAAATAATATATGTTTAACAATTACAACATCATACGGACAAAAATATGTAATACTAAATCATAATATTATTATTATTGAAATGTGTTGCTATAATTATGTAATATATTTTATTATATTTATTAAATGTATTTATAATTATTAATTATAAAGTAACAATGCAATTTTAAATGATTTGAAGTGGTTTTAAATGAGAAAATGCTAATTCATATGTAGTTCTAATTTATTCAGAAAATAATGATAAATAAATTAGTAAAAGGATTAAATGGCTTTTTTTTATCTCTTACTCCGATGACCTTTACAGCTGCAGCTTATGTCAGATGAAAGGATAAAATGAAAATTAGGCAAATGTTGACATGAAGTGTTCAATCATATAAACAAGCTCATTAAAAAAAAAAAGTTTCATTAATGTACAATAATAAAAAAAAAAAAACTAACAAAACTTTAGAAAATGTTCATCCCTAAGCTGTATCAAAGGATGAAGCCTCCAAATGCAGCACATGCACAATGCTGTAACTATCTGAGACGGTTTCGATTCAGACACGCCTGTAATTTCACTTCCCTTACGGCACCAGAAACACTACTGTAAACAGCAATAGTAATGACACTCCAGCAGCAGATCTCAAACATGTGGAGACATAATTATGCCAACATTGCAGGCTACGGGTGTCAAGCTGAAAATTTAGTCATTCACATAACGGCTGTTTCTGAAATGACAGTCATGCTGCACTGAAACAGAAGATGAAATGCCTTCTCCGACGACAAGGCCTTGAGGCTGAAGCAGTCAGGAGCTTGATGTGTCACTCAGTCAGTGGGTGTGACGATAAGACTCTAGTCCACCTAGACATCAGATGTTACAGCAGTAAAACACATTTGTGCTTTGGGAGGATTCGAAAAGACTAGGGACTGGGCCACAATGGTCAGCCAACAGCCTTTTAAACTTACTTTCTTCTTCATCTATCAGTTTCTCAATGAAACAGCATGTTATGTAGAATCACGTCCGATCAGGGTCAGGGAAACCCTTCTTAAAAGATTAGTCTACTAGTCATTCAGGCAAACCTACGGATCGTATCATTGATTTTTACTAGGGGTCAATCAATATGGATTTTTTTTTACACTTTATTTTATTTTTTCAAGACTGATGCCACTTCTGATTTCTTATAGAGAAGGATGACTGATGGCGGATATAAAGCTGATATATATGAAATCACACTATTTAATTCACAAACAATAACATGCATAACACTTGCTGCAATGAAATATAGATTTTACACATTTACAAAATTATAATTAATTACAAAATTTATAATAATCCAAGCACTTTTAAATATATTTGAACTTGATAAAGAAATCTATAAAATAAACAGATTTATACTTTAGCAGCTTTTTGATTCTGTAATCCAACTCTTATATTTGTATAAATTAAAATGAAACAAAAATAAATTAAAATGTAAAAAAATAAAAAAATCAAAGCAAAACAACACAAAGTTAAAAACAAAACCAAAAACATACTGGGAATCTTTTCTCAAATAAATATCAAATAATTGTATTTAAGTTAATTCTATATAGCTACAGTTCAAAAATGAATTCAAGATTACTGGAGTATGTTTTACAAGAAAATACTATTTTAGTCTTTCTATTTAAAAAATTCATATTTAATTTAATTTGCATCTGCACTGAGGTGCTGGCGTTCTTAACGCTGTAAAAATAAAAGACCTGTTGCTGTCAAAATAAAAGCTTCCAAAACTTTTTATTCAAACAGTAAAAATTTATCAGCCGATGTTGAGAATTTAAAAATGCCCAAAAATTATATATTGGTCGAATAATAATATTTACAATAAGTTTGGCACACCCCTATATAAAATGAACTGTAAATGTTCCTCAGTTCACTCAATAGTTAAATCCACATATATTGAGCATTAAGATCTTATATCCAACCTTTGAATAATAAAACTTCCTAGCTCATAAATCTGTTGCAAGGCTTGAACCTAACCAGTCAGATTCTTCTTTATCACTGTATCACGTCACTCTATAAGAGAATCTGCAGACATTTCTTAGATTTAATATTGTCTGTCTTCCACACTGGAAGGCACAGCATCTAAGGGAATATCGCTCCCTTCAAACATCACAGCAGTCTCACTTTATTTAAAACAAAACCTCCCGATCGCTTAGGGCATGAAAGGGTATTGAGATCTCAACAATATCAAAGTCACATTAGGAGATTCTACAGCAGAACTGAATCAGTCTGTGATCTATAATGCATCTGTCTGACAACAAAACCTCAGAAGTTTAGGTCATGCAACATGACGAATCCAAAACTTGAGTTAAGCAACAACCAACAGGATCTGAAGCAGAGCATTCATGCAAGAGACTCAGACAAAAAAAAAAGATTATACTGTACTTAGCAACAATCATTTGAACTGTTCTGAAACGAATTAACTGAGATTATTAGAGGTAGGGTGGGCAATATATCTAACAATATGATCATGCGCATCTAGTCAGTTAATCTGGATCCGTGATTAGCGCTAAATAGCCATCACCTCCTTTAAATGGAGTCGCATTTACTAGAGCCATAGGTCACCGACAAGCTACGCGATATCGTGTTCATTATCGAAGGCGATTCATCTGGGATAATAAACACGATATTGCGTAGCTTGTCAGTGATCTACGGCTCTGTCTATTAAATGCCGCTCCATTTAGATGCGCATGATCATATCGTTAGATATATCGCCCAGCCCTAAGTAGAGGCATTTAAAATGCTACACCATAGAAATGCGGATCTAAAAGTAAAAAGAACACAGAGTTCTACAAAATTAATGCAACACAAAATCAGAAATTAAAGTTTTAGTTTAGCTGAAAACTAAGTTTAATTAAACAATTAATCAAATACATATAATAACACAAATAAAAACTGAGTTGTATATAGCCTAAACATACAAATTGTATAGAAGGCATTTTCTATCAACTTTTGATATAATTCTGTTTATACTCTAATTCAATGTTGAAATGTAAAGATTTAAACAATGGCTGTAATAATAAAAAAAGTTTATATATATATATAATTAAAGTTAAATGAACTTCATGTTTTATGCCTTAATTGGATAACCAGAAAAATGTAAATACACGCCAGAATTTCTGAGGAAAAAAATTCATAAGGCTACTTATGAGAAATAATTATTGATTTCTGAGAAGAAAAAAAAAAAAAACATTTCATAGGGCCATGTCATTTTTGTAAAACTTGTAATAACTGATGTGAAAATGTATAAGTTTCATGATTTTAATTAATTAGACATGCTTTTTGATTAATAAAATGTAATTTATCTATTAAAAAGGAGTCGAGAAAAATTTTAATTGAAAAAATAAATAAATAAATAAATCAGAATCCAGAAAAACTGAAATGGAAAAAATAGAATTTAGAAATATTTAAATGGATATCATAGGGCCCTTATTTAGTCTACAAGTGCTAGTTGTTTTACTATTCATTGCTGTTGGAAACTGTAGTGATGTGTACTTTTTTTGCAAAAAAAAGTTCCCACAGGTATGTTTTTGTCATGAGATCGGGTGGATAATATCGCTTTTTTGGAGCCAAATTACAGACTGTGGAATGGCTTTTCTGAGGTAAATGCAATGTTATGTGACATTGCTTCCAAGCTGTTTTTTCTGACATCTTTCTGCAGTTCAAACACTGCTTGAGCAATTACATGAGACGAGATACATTTCAGTTTTACTGTTCTTTTTTTCCCTCTCAACAACAACAAAAATAGAGGGATTTCTTCCCAGCTAATCAGATCACACCATGCCAGACCTCTAAATATTTCCCAGTTAAAATGAGTGTTTAGGGGTGAATTTGCATTTTACGGTTGTCTACCAATGAAAAAACCCTGCCATCTGACACCTCTATACATTATCAGCATGATGAAGGCCAATCATTGACTGCCAAGTGAAGCTCCTGAGGTCAATGACCCGCTGTACGCATTTGTGTGCATAGGCAAAACACCTGAACTAGACACCACGAAAGAAAATAAAACAAACAGTAACAACCCACGCACGAACGCCCGAGGAGCACCTGCAGTCGGCATGCCAGAGAACAGGTGCAGCTCAAGAGGGTGGACATGTGCCTCTCTGGCTAGCCTGGCTCACGCTACCACACATGCTCTCTATCTCCATCTCAGGCACACAGAACCATTGATCCACTGCCAAAACCCACTCTCCAGAGACAGCCCAGTCCCGCAGCTGAAAACAGGGAGGCAGAGTTAAGTTACAGTCATTTGCCTGGCTCTCTGAATGAGAGTGGAATCGTGGCGGACGGCCAACAGCGTGCCGAGAGGTGCGTCCTTCTCCGCTACCAAGCCACTCAATGCTCCCTAATAAAACGCTTTCTCAAATTGTAGGATGAATGGACAAATTTATGTCTCTAAAGAAGTGTGGCGTCTAGGGATGTCAAACACTCTCTAATGCGGCGGAGTGTGACGAATGGAAAAACGCACTTGGTCAAAAAGCCTGTCGTGGTGCATTAACACAAACACGATAATTAAGTTTTAAGTGAACACAAACAGGTACAAAACTAAATCTGATTTGTCAAAGATTGGATCTGTGCATTAGAGCTTGCAGTTTAAATGTTCTTTAATATGATGACTAATATGCTAACCCTAAAATGAATCAAACAATTTAGAGACTGAAGAAGAAAAAAAAAAAAAAAAAAAAAACCTTTCATTGTTCTCAGCTGCATAGCTCCAGAAGGTTTACTAACCCCTTTGGAAATATATATATATATATATATATATATATATATATATATATATATATATATATATATATATATTCTATATTGATTATAAGTAAAATAAACATTTTATTAATTTATCTTATTAAACTAAAAGAAATACACTCCCATTGCAAATATGATGCAAACAGGACTCAACAGTAAGGATATTATTCAGATTTGTTCTTGTCCTGCCAATATTTTCACCACACTCACTTTTAATAAACATCTGATTAAATTCTATTATTCTCCATCTCTGAATGTGTTCTTGAATACTAAGTACACCGTTTACTTCATTTGCATCTTAATTTTATTGTTTGTAAGGTTTCTCGGCTCATTTTATTACGGAGTGTGTAATTGTCTTGAATGATTACTTGATGCAATATTTACTTAAAGACTGGTTCAGTCAAAAAAGGAAATGGTGTCATTTTCTCATGTGTGTGCTTTCAAAACTCTCTCCTCTGTAGAACACGACAACAGAATAATGGTCTGGATGCTCGTTTTCATGCAATTACAGTGGTCCACATAACTTGTGCACTATTTTCCAAATTTTCTGGAGTCATATGACAGCCTTGTGTTACAAACAGCCCGAAAATATTAAAAGACAGATCAGTCTAATTCATAATGAATAAATCATTCAGACCAGTTTTGTGTACTGGATCAACAGATTCTTTGAAAATATTCACTCAAAAGAAGGATTTGTTTATGAATCAGACATTGCAACTTCTCCAATAAACAGGCCAAACATAGCAAGGGTGGAAATTAAGATTTTCAAGTTTAAATATCATAAAGCTATGATTTGACTTCAGGATTTGGTCACATGGACTAGTTTTATGATGTTTTTATGGCTTTTTTTTTATGACAGTCCTCATATGTGACCCATGGAAGCAATACAAGCATACAAGTTTGAAATGGCACATGGGAGAGAACATTTTTAGACAAATGATTACTTTAACAAATAGAACAAGTGTATTTTGCATGTGACTGAGATCATGCCCTGCCTGGCATCATTAAGCCACATTCATAAAACATTAAAAAGGCATATTGTGTTTCGATCGCAATTCTCTTCGCAAGCTGAGAGAAGCTGTTACCAACTATAATTAAACTAGGGAAAATGTGCTTGCAATTTTCAATATAAGCCTAAGGCACCCGAGCTATGATTTCAAGTCTCAAATTTACACCACTGTTAAACCTGATGTGTTGTCATAAAATGGAGGTAGACCTGTAGAAGTCGGCTTTCAGGATCTCTGACCCACAAAAAGAAAAACCTCTCAGAATCAGTGAAGGGAGAAAAAAAAAAATCAATCTTTCTGCTTTATCCTTTTGGCTTCAGGATTGAAAAAAAAGGGCAGACAGTCTAAAAGTTTCATAGAATCCACAGGCTTTCACAGCAAAAACCAGCTAGATACATGACAGACCGTGCCCTGTCTGTGCTTTTGCAGGTCTGAGGGATTTTTTTTTTCTTTTTTGTACAGCGACCAGTTTTACAGTAATACACCTTTTGAAACCGTATAGACTCGTATAGACTTATGAATGCGTCGGTATCAACTATCACTGCGATGAATACTAGGCACTCCTTTACATATTCTCAACAGCTCTTAGACAAGAGTGATATAAAACCGCCACGACACATATTGACATGACCTTTTTATTAGTGTTGGAAAACACAGCAACAAGGTTTGATCCTTGTGATGGTCCCTGCACTTTCATTTTGCACATCCCTCCTCAGCTGACATGTAGCAAAGTAATGAAGACTTTGTGAAATGATAATCAATTTTCCCCTGCCTTCCAATACGAGGCAGTGACATCCATTATTTGATTAACAGGCTGAGCAAGTGCAATAAAACCACCAAGAACAAATATTTAAATGAAATTAATGTCTAAGAACCCTGTAGTAAAATCAGAAAGCAAACTTTTCCTAGTGCCGATGCTTCAAATAACACTTTCTTAATAGATATGCACTTTATTGATTCATGTGCTTTTTATGGTTCAATGAAAATGAATTGTGCAGTCATAAAACCTACTCAAATTTGCTGTAAGAAGTAAAGACAGGAAATGGATTAAGTGCTGATATGCTTCAGAGATGTTTCACATTTTAATACGGATATCACTGAGGGGAAGTGACACACAGTGAACCAAAAGGTTATTGTCTGGCACTGACCCGTTCAAAAGTTTGGGACTTTTTTTTTTAAGAAATTCATGCTTGTTCAACAGGGATGCAGTAAATCGTGACAGTACAGATATTTCTAATGACAAATGACAGCGCAGAAATTCATAAAAATAAGCCACCAATTCTCCAAAACATTATAGTATGAGATGTTGTCCGTTCCAAATAAATGCTGTTCTGAACTTTTTATTCATAAAAGAATATTTAAACACTGATGATAATAAGAAATGTTTTCTTGAGCACCAAATGAACATATTAGAATGATGTCTGAAGGATCGTGTGACTCATTGCAGCTGAAACAGGAAAAAAATAAACAAATAGTATTAAAATAGAAAGGCATAACTTGCATTTTTGATCAACTAAAAATGCAGCTTTGGTGAGCATTTGAAACTTTCTTTTCAAAAACATTCAAACTTTTGAACAGTAGTAAATCACACACACAAACATTTATTTTTAGTTTCAAACCAGCAAAACAGATTAAAGAGTTACCAATCCACAACCCAAATGTAAGCACGCACACTCTCTCTCACTTCTGAACAAAAAAAAAACAACTGTCCTATAAATAAAGTGAAGTTATAAACCTAAATATTATTACTTGTGTAGCATATGATTTAAAGTTCTAATCAAGGTTTATTGAAAAAAGTAAATATGTTTGATTAGACTGCATGCACTACATGTAATTATGAAGTATTTATAGTTTATTAATGAAAACTGCCACGATTGACACTTAATAAAACATTCAAGTCAATGCATGGAAAGCATGTTTCACTGACAAAGATCATTCAGCCAAGACTCAACTAATCGAAACTAAAATTCATTGTTGATTATTTCATGTTCAATTATTATTAATCTCATTGATTCACTGTTCACATGCTGCATCTGATCAATGCATGCTTGTCTGGGCAAATGTTTATTGCTCTTCTAATCAGCATTGGACTCTGATTTTGGAGAATTCAATTACTGGAAAACCAAGCAATCACAACTGTAGCTCAAGTGTCCCAACGCTTGCTGAAAACACTAACCAAAACTCCCTCGTGTTACCCGTTCCACATGCATTTTAATCTGCCAAATCTGATCTGTGCTTTAGCGTAGAAGAGACACAGACACACAAAAGCAAAACATCATGGATCGTAGCAACAGATCAGATATACCATTTCAAGCCATTTAAGTTAACACTGCTTGTGTGTTGAATTTTGGATTCTTCTTTCTTTCTCACTATCCATTATCCTAAAAAAACATAATTTAACAATAATCCAGAATTCTGACCACTGGAGAAAATATTCTAGCCAAAAATTTGAGTGAAAAAGACAAATCTGGCTGGAGACTAACTGTGCCTGCAGCAGCTGAGCTATCGCTCGGGGGCATCCATTACATTTCTCAATACCTAAGGTCGGTTGGCTAAAGCGAGATTGACCCAAATAATCCAAAGGCTGGCTTAGGTCTCCAGACAACCCACACGGATCACAGCAGTAGTTGTAAAAGGGTGCAGGAATGTTGTGGAGGACCGAAAGACTGAAAGATCTCGCTTTCCTCTCCATCAGTAGATTCTACCTCTAAGAGCATGCCTTATTCAGAAGTGATAAAATAAAAGAAAGTCAGCTGAATTATTTAGTATCCAAGCACTTCAGCTTTCGGGAGGAAAGTCACTATATGATAGAGAGAAAACAAACAGTCCTGGTATAAAAGATGTGACCGAAAGGAAAAAAACATCAGATACAAGAGAGATGTTGGAAGCTTTTCATGTTGCGTGTTCAGATGCTTGCATAAAAAAATAAAAAATAAAAATAACTCCAGAGCCAAAAATAGCCAATGATACTCAAAGCCCATTCTAAGTATTGTCATTGTAACATGGGAACAATTACAATATTACAGAGCCTTCAGAGCTACCAGATATATTTATTTTCCTAAAGTCAACTGCACACTGAGTTGTTTGCTTGTTTATTCTGACACGAATTTCACTGATCCCTAAACTGCCTAAATGCAATTAAGTTTGTGTGAATAATTTGTGATCCAGCCTCATCTTCACAAGAAGTGAGTATAAGGGTTTTTTTATGAATCTTTGCAAATCACCCTTCCTAATGCTAGTTAGTAAGTTTCACGACTGAAGTTTACAGTCTGTTCATCACCCCATGGAAGAGAGGGGCGGAGTGTTAAAAAGAGTGTTTTTACACTACCACTGAGAACTTTTAAATAAAGTATGTTAAAGATTTTCATTAAGAGCCAGACCATAAAGAATCATATCAACTTGTGGAAAATGGGCATCCACTGATAAGGTATTCTAATTTGTATAACAAATGTCTTAAAGTGCCCCATTATAGATTTTGGAATAGAATTACCTTCCATGCAGTATGTTACACAGCTGTAAGTGAGTGAAAACATCCTGCAAAATTTTCAATCTGAAAGTGCAACGTGTATAAAGATAATGTCTTTAAAACGAAAGAGTCGACTCTGAATAATTGAAACGTGTCATTTTTAAAACAAATCCCAAGCTGTTTCAGAATCAAAATCAGAATGAGCTTTTATTGCCAGGTATGTTTACACATACAAGGAATTCGCTTTCGTTTCATGTTGACTTGAACATGAAACATTAGCATAATGCCCGCCCAAAGACACGCTTTGGTCCGAATATAAATGAAAGTTCATTCTATGTCACTAGGTGCCGCTTTTGGAGCAGTAAAAAAAGTGGTTTCCCTGGTAACACCGTACAAAGCAGCACTTCATTCACAAATGATTTCTTGATCAGGCATTATAGGCATGATGAAATGAAAATGAGACCAATCACCACCGCTTAGAATCACGCAAAGGTGGGGTTTGGAAAAATGTATCGTTGAGCGAATCGTTTGAGAGTCATTGAGCAAGTAGGGTAAAAAGAAATAATAAAATATGCATATTATAAGACAATGAAAGTTTTTTTTTGTTTGTTTGTGTTTTTTTACCTTGAATGCATGTCGACCTGTTGTTGGGGACTCCCAAAACCAAAATATGAACCTTTCATTAACCATAATAGGGTCACTTTAAATACTGTTTCAGATTAAGAGGTCTTAAATTAGGGGAAAAAAACAGGAATGGCATAAAAAAAACTTAAATTAAATCTAATGTTATTATTAAAATTCAAAAGGCTATGATTTCCTTATGAACGCTGCATTTTTAAGTAAGAATACAGTGCTGTTGCGTCAAGATCCATACTTGCGGTTTCAGAGCAGTTTGCAATCAATGAATACAGCACATTTAAGTGATTGTTTATGATTGACTGTTGATTAATCATGTTCACTTTATTGTGATTATATTGCAATATGGTGTAGACAGTTGTCACAGTGCATATTTTATCCTGCTTTTCTGTTTGAATGAGCAGCCAGCAATAATCAAACAGGACATTTCAAACTTAAAGCATTGTGTATTTTCAGCTTGTTTATAATTAAAACTCCTGACCTGCAATATGCATAAATTCTTTTTTCCTCCTTAATATTTTGGTAGTATTTTTATTACACGATTATCTTTATCTGCCATTTAAATCAACTGAAACATTTCTAGCATCTTTCTTGGCTGCCCTGACACAATTACTCAACAGATTTGACTAGTATCGACACAATAATCTTCTTATTACAGCTACACATTATTTGATCAATTATCATTGTGCACCTACATTTTTTTTAAATGCACTTCTAAAATGTTTAAACTTACACGTGCACCTTGGAAAGAAAGGAAGTGTCATGCTCTGTGCCAGTGCAGAATCAGTAGTTTAGGAGCAGTTAATGTGGCATGAAACGATTAAATCAAATAAATGTGTAAAAGTACAAACTGATGTCACAGTCTGCTTTTCATCCAAGAACTAAGTTACACTGTATAATCTGAAATAAAATTAAAAAAATAAGGTAACTTTAAGCACCCTGTAGGAGTTATGAACCTTCCACTTTTTCTAAATGCCCACTAGGTTGAATCAATCACTCTCTGCTCTTTTTCTTTTACCATATGTACATTTAAAGTTTCATTTGTATACATTTTTACTACATCGCACCAAACACCGATAACCTGTGAATGTCTCAATGAGAATTTATTTCTCTTATTAGCTTGAACTGTGCATAATTAATGGTGAGAGGAATGAGGTCTGAGCGACCAGAGAGTTCTGTCATCTATAATGAATGAGAGGAGCTCAGAGCCCAGATGGGTGTGTGATGTGTCCTGCTAGCACTTCCTGCAGCAGTCACGCTCAAGAAAGAGCATTACAGGTGCAGGTGAGAAGCCATAAACCAAAATTATTATGTAGTATGAATGACAAAGAGTGCTGTACTTTATGGAAGCATATGGGTAGCAAAATTCCTTTTGAAATGTAATATGCAAATTTACAATGCAATATGTAAAATGGCAATGTATTTCTGTATTTAAATTATTTTGAAATTTTCCCATATGTGCAACATTTAGTGCAAAATGAAAATTCAATAATTTACATTTGCTATTTTCTAGTTTTAATATGTAAATTAAAAACAATTTTAATGCTTTAAAGTTAAAATTAAATTGTATTACCCAAATTAAATGAAAATGCAATGTCTTGCATGTAAGTGTCAATGCATTTGATTTAAGTAACATAAAAATATATTTAAATCACCATTTTTGCAACCCTTCTGCTGTACATTTGGTTCAGAATGAATTTTGAAATTCACACTGCATTTTGCTACAGTTATCAGGCAGTATCATGATGAAAACACAATCTCAAGTGTCCGACCCTTATGCCTAGATTCATTTAGAAAATAACAGCATTTAAATTATAATCTTAAAAAAGTTTTTGCTTGGACATGTAAAACATATCTAATCAATTTTGGTAGTATATTTTAATTTTGCAACTTATAAAACGTTAAAATATGTTTTTAATTGACATTAAAACTAGTGTAGAAAATGTCAAATGCAAATTATTTAATTTTCATTTTCATTTTGCACTAAATGTTGCACATATGGTACGGAACAATGTAAATGTAAATACAGAAATACATTGCCATTTTACATTGCACTGTAATTTTCCATATTACATTTCAAAATGAATTTGCTGCCCATTTGCTTCAATATTTCTGAAGCATACTGGCCACCCTCAATGCAAACATTTGTATTCCAAGTATAGCTAAAGAGCCCTGAGCAAATACATGAGGTGGGAATTATTTAAGGTCCAGTTTGTAGCACTTTGTAAAGTCAGACTCTCCCACCTCTGTAATAAACACGGAGATGTTAGTCCCGTCCGAACTGGTACATGAAAATCGCCGATGTAAGGTGGTAAGAATCGAAACTCAAACGTAGTTTAGAAAACTAGTCCCGTCCGAATAGTGCTTTATACTTAGGTGCGACTTATAGTCCGAAAAATATGCTAATTTTGGCATCCATAATTGTAATCGCGATTAGAAATTTAATTGTGCAGCCCTAATTAGTAGTAAATCTCCATCACCTGCTTTCAAATGGAGTGGCATTTACTACACAAAGCCATAGTTCACTGACAGCTATATCTATATTGCATAGCTTGTCAGTGAACTACGCTTCAGTGTCGTAAATACCGCTCCATTTAAAAGCAGGTGATGGAGATTGCAGAGTTTCAAAATGCAAAGAGTCAACCCTACATATGTTACTGTGACCTATACATTTTTAGGAGTTTCAGCTTTTAATTATGAAAGCAAAAAAAAAAAAAAAACTCACACAACCATTTTTACTTCATAACCTTGAGATCAATTTATTTTCTGAGGCAATTCAGCTCTTCAAAGGTCAGAGTGTCTGGCAGGGCGAGACAGAGTGCCTGCAGCCGCGTCTGACAAGTGAGACCCCACAGAGTCCAGCTGTGACTGTTTGTTTGCGTCATGCCAGCGATCAATGGATGAAATCCCGCTGTTCAGGGGTGAATTATCACTGTTCTCATGCTGAGCCGCTGCATTAAGCAGGAGAGATGAGGGACTTGTCAAATCTGCAAGAACACCAATAGTCTTGGAGAGGAATGTGGAGGATTCCGCATGCACTAATGTGCTTAACTTTATAACGGTTTAATCCTGGCATTAAAAGTCATCCAACTCCGGCTGACTAACTCTGAGGAGCAACCGTATTATCAACAAGTTTTCCACTGTTAGCCATTAAGATAAATTGTGACTGGAATAGCCTTTGTGTCACATGCTTGAACATACTCAAACTCCATGAGCAAAAGCGAGCCCTCCAGCAAAAAGAAATAGTAGGGCAAACAAGTTTTAGTCTCAAACAAGCATTACAAAGTGACACAATGTAAATTTGAAGGCCACATAGGACCACAGACACCATTTCCTTATGCAAATAACTGAAACTGAAACGTAGTGACTCACAGTGGAGGATAAACTAGGAGGATTTCCAGAAACCAGCCATTTGCTTACATAAAAAAAAAGCAAGGACACAAGGTCAATACCAGCTGAAAGGCGATTTTAAAGCTTTACCATACTGTCAGTTGTTATCTGCATCTTTACTCTTGACTTGCCTGATTCAAATGGGAATAACTGAGTCTCAATCAATAGCAAATTTAATTTTATCAAGCTGATGCAAGGTCTACATTCGACTCGTACTGAGGGATTATTAGACTGGCCTGACATGCTCTAAATGCACCATCCTGACAGAAACAAGATATGACAGCCTTGTTCATGCTCATTTACAAGCTCAAAGTTAACTCTTTAACAGGTCATCTCAACCAAGACATTGAGACCAGATGAGATCTACTCAACCTGATCGAGGCATCTCTACTGCTATACGTACAACCAAAAATATTACTAGTTATTACTGTAGTTTTCAAGGCTATCTCTGGTAAAATACAGAATATAATCAACAGTGATATCCATTAGCCTACAATTTTGGTGTACTTTGCTAATGTAATTTAAAAAAAAGACAATGTTCCAAACAAAAGTTTGATTTGTGAATAATAACTTAGGGAAAACATGAATGAGATGTCATTAATTAGGGATGCACTTAATATAGTACCACTATATAGGTTATTGGCCAATATTTGCTATATATTTTACATTATTACTAGAAATATTGAAAAAAATACCTAAAATATTAACTGAAAAAAGCAGAGAATACGGTCTGAAAACCATGTAAATACAGACTGAAATACAGGAAACACTCCTAGCTATAGCTAATATTGACTGAAATGCTAAAGAAATATAAAGGCAACTCAATACTGACAGGAGTACGGTAAACAGGGTACACAGATTGCAACACTGAGAGGCAATACGAACTGAAAAAGAAGGCATCACTGTCTAAAGTACTACAAAACTAAAAAACAGTGAAAGCTGAGTGAAACAGGCAGTGCAGACTAAAGAGAGAGGAACACTGTCTGAAGAACGTACCGACAGGCACTGCTTTCTGAAATATAGTGAAAATTGACTGGGGTGGTGGGGTGGGGGTTACGGACGAATGTTGACTAAATACTGACAACAGGGAGCACAAAGGGGGTAATACTGACTAAAATACTGTCGGGCAGTTTTGAACAAATGAATGACCGACAGAATGAATGAGCGCGCATTCTTCTGTGAGCGACAGGAGTTTCTCGTCCATCAACCGAGCTGTCTGATCATACAGGTTCCACAACAACACGTCTGCGTTACTTATCTATCTTATTACAACGCTGCATTTTCCTGATAGGGAGACGCTTCCTGAAATTGACTCTGTCAACACTAATATCATTTTGCCCTCTAGCCACTAACGTTAGTAAGTTAGTGACAATAAACGAATATTAATAACAGCACTTGGTTAGTTACTAAGTTACAAGGGGAAAGTTATTTTCACAACAATATCTGAGGTGATTTCCTTCGAGAGTCTGAGCAAACCACAGGAGAACATCTAATAAAAACATAAAATACCTCTTTTATCTTGGCTCTTTTCGCTTTAACGTCCGGATCGGCGGGCTCGTGCCCTGTTGCTCCAGGCGGCCGCATGTACTGAAGGAACGGCAAACTGTCACCTTTCGATCCTTTCCCCTGTCCGTTTAGAGCAAGTTTCTCTTTGTCGCTGTTGATGTCCTGCTTGATCTCGTCCGGACGTTTCTGTAGGGTGTCCTTGGCCTCAATCAGCGCCTTTTCGTGGTCTTTTCTGATCTTGGCCAGGATCTTCTCATCCTTGCCCGTGCCGGTGCTGGTGTCACTGACCGTACCTGTGCGCGTCTCTGCCTCCACCGAGGACGAGCGGAAGAAAACTCCGCTGAGCAGCTTTGACGAATCAGGCAAGAAGAAGATAGCTCCGAAACACAGGGTGATGAAGCCGCTGAACACTAAAAGCAGGATGAATTTCTCCGTGAGCCTGAAGGAGGTCGGGCTGGCGGACTTCCTATTCGGAGTGGCTGTGAAAGGCAGGAGAGAAGCTACAGGCATTTTCTTCTGCGTTTAAAACCCCGACTAAATGTGTTCAATTCTATCACAAAGTAACTCCCCGATCACCTTGACCTATGCTGCTTACGATGTCTGTTACATTGAACTCAAGGAGACCGAGTAGGAGACGGTAGACCCTCGGAAAGAAGTTGATCCCGCAGCGCGAACGAAGTCCCACCGCCTCAACTGATCTCGCCTGAAACACATCTGTAAAGTCTCGTTTGCGGAACAGAAGGAACGGCAGAGATCCGTGATTGACAGCGCGCCTTGGCCAATCGCTTTGTGCCGCCGGTGCACAAGTTCGCTGTGGGCGTGTCTTCCGGATTTTAAGTACAGAGGCGTGACGTCTTGTTCAAACTTAATTGGTTATGGACTGGGATTATGATCATGATCATAACGACATTGAAAGGCTTTTGGAGACGTAAGGGTTGACCAAGTTAGGTTTGTATTTTTAATCTCAAAATATAATTATTATAAACAGCCCCTGAGCAACTGATTAGCATTTTAATCGAAACCCACACCAACCTTTTTCAGGCTTGAACAACTGGCTAGAGTTATGACTGGCTAGAGTTATTAAATACAAAAATAAATAAATAAATAATAATAATAATAATAATAATAATAATAATAAATAAATATATATATATATATATATATATATATATATATATTAATAGCAAATATAGAATGAAGCCAACCCACAGACTTTTATTTAATGTAGACTTGAATTTGTGTCGAAATACAAAAACGACATCAAAAATGTAGTTAGAACTGCACATTCATAAAACGTTCTTAAATGTATGTTTACAGAAAGAAAGAATGTAAAACATGAAATGTTAAAACAGACAGGAACTGGGAAACAAATTCCAATTTTTAAGCTATATTGCAGAGGCAGAGCACAGGTTTAGTTATAAATTTTTCTAGAACTGTTACAAAATAAACAGAATGTCAGACAGTAATCATTCAGCCTCGACTTTGTTTTCCAAAGCACTGGCAGTAACATTGTTCTTTAACAAGATGACTGAGAACAGGAGACAGTTGCTTCAAGCATGAAGATTTGGGGGCAAAAGCTGAAAACTGCTTTGAGTTTTCACTTTCTTAACAGTAGGATGCCGTGCTCCTCACATCTGGAGAGCTGTAGCATACATTGTAATTTTGGTGTATTGTTAGGTTTGATGGCAAGCTCATGTCAGTGAGTTCATATGTCAATGAAATATCAGCGATGCACAGCTGTTGTCTTTGTGACTGTGTGCTAGCAACTTTGTCAGAGATCCAGTGCAACAGCTTCAGTTTATCCATATGTTCTTTTTTTATGACTGACAGCCAGATCTGTTTCACTACAAGTAGACTACTTTTCACAAACTCCATTGTGTTTTGCTTTTGATGTTTTCTTAATGTTAGCTCAACCTTATTTCAGGCATTTAAACAAAAATCCTTGTAAAAAACGTTTTTTTTTTTTCTTTTTTTTTTTGTAGATGGAACCGTAAATTCTAAAATGCTAACTCAATTCTGGATTTTACAGAAATACTTCCTCCTGCTGTACTCAGTGGTTCATTTTATTAGGGTGATCATATGCCCTTTTTGCCAGACATGTATTGACTGGGTTTTCTAATCTGCCTAAAATTTCCAGGCTTTGTTTTCCTACCGACTTGCTCACTGCAGTCCTTATGCATTATACTGTATGTACACGTGTTTGCATTGCTTTCACCTTTTTTTTCTGATGTCACCTTCTCACACACCATGATTGATCAATTTGGTACAATGCACTGGACAAACTCATTCATTATGAAAACAACTGGAAATCAGAGTCACAACTTTATTTTAGGCAATTTAGTCTGGGTGAAAAGAGGACAGTCACCCTAAAAAAAAAACTTTCCACACATGTTTTTTAACCTCTTAAGACCTGGAAAAACAGTCTGAACAAAATACTAAATAGTATTTTTTTCATGTCATTACATGGTTTAGAGCATTAAAAAGAAAAAAAAATGCAAAAAGTATGTTACATTCATAAGTTACGCTACATCCTTGGTAGAGGAAATGAGGACTCAGTTAAAATCAATCAATAAATAAATAAAAGGACATGAATGAACATGCATAGGCAAAAACAGCAGTTTTTTTTTTCTTTTAATCACCAATACATTTTTAGTTTTCAGGATTTTTTTTTTTTTTTTTTTTAACCAAACTTTGTATAAATATAGTTCTCAATGATGTTATAACAGAGTGATTTGATATACCATTTTTCTTTATGCAAAATGTGTGTAAAATATCTATAAACAGTTTTTTCTCATTATATATAATGTATAATATAATATATATGATATAATCTATAGACTAAATATAGTTTGAATATTAATGTGTTTTTGGGACAACATGTAATGACAAAAGAAGTGTAATAATGGGAATAATAATTGACAAGATTTTCATAATAATATATAATATTTCATAGGAAAATTTAAATATAATTTCTTTCCCTATTCATTTGTTGTGTTTTCTCCAATGTGTAATAAACATGCATTTAGTCCTGTGTCCTCATATGAGGACATGTATGAAATCAATGTCCTGTTTCGTAACAGAAAATCATATTTTAATTTGAAACCCCAGAACATTTTCCTGAGATGTTGATTTATGACACACAAATTTAGTCAGATTTAAATGATAATTACAGAATATTATATTTCAATAAAAGTGTCACTAAATTAATATCAGATATTTTTGAAGACCAAGGAGAGGGAGTGGTCATGGTGAAACATCCAAACATCTAGTATCTCTGAAAAGCCCTAATGTGCTCTATACAGGACATCTTCAGAGAAATTCACTAAAATATAATGTCCTCATATGAGGATGCAGAGTCTCAGGAGGTTAAATGGATCTGTTGAATCCATGATTCAAAAATTAGTTCCTGAACGAATCCGCTTTTAACACATTGGGTGAATTTATGAGCCAATGATTCACACTCAAAGACGGTCACTTCTTGACAACTATTGGTGTAAGTATGGAGAAACAGATGCACTTAAAATCATAGACTAGCCAGTATCGACATTGAGAAATCCAAGCACTGTTTATGTTATAGCAACACTCTTGGTCTTAATGAGATTTAATTAGTCTTGTTTACTTGAGTTTCTGCAAAATATCTAAAAATCCCTAAAACAAGATGCATTTACTTGAGAAGCAACACTGCATAAGATATTAAGACTTGTTTTCATATGTATCATGAATATAAATGTATTTTGTCCTACTGCACTGACAGTCTTTTTTTAACTTGTTTTTAACTTGTTTATATAAGTGAAAAAAATCTGGCAGTACAGTAAGACAAAATACATTTGTATCACAGATACATTTCCTGAAAGCAAGTCTTAATATTTTATACATAGTTGCTTTTCAAGTAAATCTGCCTTGTTTTAAGGAGTATTAGTTACTTTAACTGGAAAAAATAGACAACAATATGACTGTACAGTATTGTCAGCTGGTTAGATTTCATGTTGTGTACACTAAAAGAAGCATAAGGAAGAGCAGCAAAATGAGAGGGAGGTTTTGTGGAAAACAGCAGGAGCCATGCAGGACACATTACTATAAATGCACATGGGACGTGCAGTCACATAACCTGCCGCAGAGTTCTCGCACACAAATTTCAGGGGATTTCAATCTTGTCACTTCATCTTAACAGCTGGCTGACTGTTACTCCCAAAAACATAAGGAAGTTTATGAAGGAGGTTTAAAAAGGCTCTGCATTATGGGAGGCATGTAATCAAGTAAAAGGGGCAATCGAATGTTTAGAAAAAGAATCTGACAAACATAACCAGTTCTATCACTACACCCACTTTCTGTTTGCTCAACAGAACTTTGAAAGTGACAACAGTCCAGGCACATGCATATCTTTTTTTTTTTAAGGAATAGTGTACCAATAGAACAGTGATGTACAAAGGTGTTTTAAAATTAGAAGGCAATTATATACAGTATCTATCTATCTATCTATCTATCTATCTATCTATCTATCTATCTATCTATCTATCTATCTATCTATCTATCTATCTATCTACACACACACACACACACACAATTATACAGGTGCATCTAAAAAAAATGGAATTTCATGGAAAATATCTTTATTTTTTGTAATTTAATTTTAAAAAAGCAAACTTTCTTAAATATTCTAGATTCATTGCACACAAACTGAAATATTTCAAAGATTTTTTTTTTTTTTTTATTACTCTGATGGTTCAGCTTACAGCTTAGGAAAATTCAAAACTTAGTATCTCAAAAAACTCGAATATTCCATTTTGAGCTTGATTAGTTTGATTAATTTTGAGTAGAAATATTGGGTATCTTTTGGGCTAGTTTAGAACATGCAACCACAATTATGGGAAAGACTATTGACTTGACAGTTGTCCAGAAGGCAATCATCAACACCCTCCACAAGGAGGGTAAGCCACAGGAGGTCATTGCTGAAAGGCCTGGTTGTTCACAGAGTGCTGAATCAAAATATATTCATATAAAGTTGACTGGAAGGAAAAAGTGTGATTGGAAATGGTGCACAAGCAACAGGGATGACCACAGCCTGGAGAAGATTGTCAATAAAAGCCGAACATGGGAGAGGTTCACAAGGAGTGCACTGAAGCTGGAGTCAGCGCATCAAGAGTCACACTCAGACATTTTCAGGAAAAGGGCTACAGCTGTCACATCATAAGCATTTCACCTGGGGTAAGGAGAAAAAGAACTGGACTGTTGCTCAGTGGTCCACAGTCATCTTTGGGGAAGTGGCTGCTCACTGCTCCGGGTGTGTGTTCACGGTAAGTGTGTGTTCACTGCTGTTTGTGTGCACTTTGAATGGGTTAAATTTAGAGCACGAATTCTGAGTATGGGTCACCATACTTGGCTGCATGTCAAGTCACTTTTCAGATGAAAGTAAATTTAGCATTTCATTAGGAAATCAAGGTCTGGAGTCTGGAGGAAGACTGGAGAGGCACAGAATCCAAGCTGCTTGAAGTCCAGTGTGATGTTTCTGAAGTCAGAGATGATTTGGGTGCCGTGATGTCTGCTGGTATTGGTCCACTGTGTTTTATCAAGTCCAAAGTTAATGCAGCCATCTACCAAAACTACTTCCAAGTGGTTTGATGACCATTATATTACTGTTCTTGATTGGCCAGCCAACTCACTTGACCTGAACCTCACAGAGAATCTATGGGGTATTGTGAAGAGGAAGATAGTTAACATCTGACAAACAATACAGAGGAGGTGATGGCCAATATGAAAGCAACCTGGGAAGCAGTAATTCATACAAAAGGAGCCCCAACCAAGTATTGAGTGCATAATTAAACCTGCTTTGGAGATCTTGAACATTTCTGTTTTGTAAATCTATTTTTTATTGATCTTTGAGAAAATATTATATATTTTTTTAAGATACTGAATTTTTTATTTTTTATTTAAGTCATAACCATCAGAATCAAAAAAAAAAAAAAAATATATATATATATATATATATATATATTAGGGCCGGGACTTTAACGCGTTAATTGAGATTAATTAATTACACAAAAAATAACGCGTTAACTAAGATTAATTAATTACAGAAAAAAGAATTCCCGCGTTTTTAATAACTTATTTTTGCACCGCGGAACGTTTCTCACTGGATGAGTTTTGGCGGACCGATTATACTGGAGCACCAACTAGCGTTCGCTCCGCATATCACTGCAGCCTGCAGCACATCGAGCCTCAAGTATCACCTCAACGCAAAACATATAGCAGCTAGCGAGGACTTTACACTTTATGTTGAACTATGTATTATTTTGTTGGTGCAACAGTTTATGTTGAACTCGTTATTGTTTTGGCCAAGGTTATTGAGAGTTGGACTTAGTATGTTATGGCCTCTGAAGCAACAGAGAGATGTTTTCTAATAGTCAGGGTTTCCAATGTTCTGAATGTAATTGACAGTATTGTGTTTTACTTAAAAAAAAAAACACCTTACAGAAGGTTCCAGCACCTATAAGCTTCCTGAATTTCTGAAATGTACTATTTCTAAATTTTTTCTAAATATGCTATTGCTACACTTCATGGCAAAAATTGCACTGGTCTGCTAGACTTGGTTGAACAAAAATAAACAATATTTTGTTGCTTAAGCTTATGTATTCAGTCATTATTCAATGGTATCTTATAAATCCTTGTGAAAAAAAATTACTTCTCACTGTTCTCAGGTCAAATATTTATATGCGATTAA
This sequence comes from Carassius gibelio, assembly GCF_023724105.1. NCBI lineage: Eukaryota > Metazoa > Chordata > Actinopteri > Cypriniformes > Cyprinidae > Carassius > Carassius gibelio. The sequence continues at coordinate 6,232,769 of NC_068415.1, forward strand.
AATGCGATTAATTTCAATTAATTAATTACAAAGCCTCTAATTAATTAGATTAATTTTTTTAATAGAGTCCCGGCCCTAATATATATATATATATATATATATATATATATATATATATATATATATATATATATATATATATATATATATATATATATATATTTCAGTTTGTGTGCAAGGAATCTAGAATATAAGAAAGTTTGCTTTTTTAAATTAAATAAAAAAAAAATAAAGACCTTTTTCATGATATTCTAATTTTGAGATGCACCTGTCTGTGTGTGTGTGTGTGTGTGTGTGTGTGTGTGTCTATATATATATATATATATATATATATATATATATATATATATATATATATATATATATACCTGAAACTTTTTAAAAACACAAAGGAAAAACTTTTCAATTTTTGACTACACCACTGTAAAAATAGCCTTCGTGTAATAGACTGATATATATTTACATTTCATCTTGCTGAATGCTCACTAACTGACACAGTCATCACATTTTCAGGCCATTTTGTTTACTTAATATTTAGTCAATAACACCATAATTTTCTTCATTCAGGCCGAGAGCTCACAACAAAACAAGAGGCAGGATTTATCACATGAACCAATCACATCCAATCATGCCTCCTGGAGTCATTGCCTCCTCTCACGTAAAATCACTGCACGATAAGGGGTCTCTGTCGTAAATCCATGGGCCAATGGATTCCAAGGCAAATCCAAGGCAAGCCTCTGCAAGTATTCTTCTTGCTGGTGTTGGACAGTGTTACTTTATAAAAACTAGTCATATAAATTAGTAATATTTGTGTATTTCAGTTTTGTAATATCGATTATTTTCTCATCCAATTTTTTGAGAAGATGCTGACTCCCCTTCCTTCCTTGGAGGAAACGCCCATGCAATAGGATTCATTATTTAAAGGAACATTGGTAACTACAGAGTAGTTTCGCTTTCTCAACAGATTTTGAGAAACTTAGCATTACATTACCACCAATTAATCCTCTGGTGCCGTCAGAATGAGAGTCCAAACAGAAATCCACAAAATTCATCAGGTGGATTCATCTTTTAACCATCAAAATGCCACTTGATAATAACATAATAACACATCTATCCCATTTATCTTTTCACATTAAAGTACACCAACATATTGGTTTAGAATGGTTTTTGCTTGTAAACATGGCTTGAGCTGTGCATATTTCTCTCCTGATTCAGATAAAAAAGACTTTTAAACAGTTTTAAACAACTTTTAAAGTTATAAACATCTTAACAATGGGGTTTTTTTTCCTACAAACATGCAGTTTTTCACATAACAAGATGTTTATTGATGGACTGGAGTTTTGTGGATTATTGCAATGCTTTTATCAGCTGTTTGGACTCTCAATGCTACAGCACCTATTAACTGCAGATGATCCATTGGTGAGCTATGAAGATGGTTCTGATGAAGAAACAAACTTATCTATCTTGGATGGCCTGAGGGTGAGCACATTTTCAGCCAACTTTTATTTTGGGGTGGTTTATTATCTTTAATATCTTTCCCAAAGATCATTTGAATGACTCAAAAAAAAAGGAAAATGGCAACATTTATTGGCCATTTTAGAAGTGATTCACAAAGAAACGAAAACCTCCCTTTCTACTCAGCTTGTACCTGAGGTAAGATGCTTCCTGTAGAGGGAACGTGTGCACTGCATGCAGCTCAACACCTGCTGCTGCTTGCATCACTTACATCACTTGCCATGCGCTGGGTTCCCAATCTCGCTGATTTACCATCTTCATCTAAACTGCATCATTCACAGTTTGCACTTCACTTGTCATCAGCTGAAGCTTTCTAAACGTTTTGTTTTTTTAGATGGTTTGAAAGAACCTTAATCATACAGCTCCAAAAAACATTTGGCTGATTTATGGTGTGCACAATAAGCGGAGGAAATGAAAATTAGTCCATGTTTGTTTCGTCTTTGAGGCAGTTTCTATGGAAAGCCATATGGCATCTTTGCACCTGCTCAGAATAAGCAGGCATGCAAATAATGATGGCCTGTGGGCATCTCAAAAGCAATGACAGAGCCTATCAGGTAATGCCATATAATTCATAACTGAAACTGAAGTTGTTATGAAAGTATAAAGACAGAAATTCACAGATAGGGAAATTGTAAATTCAAATTAGGGAGGTAAATGTGGAAACGGAACAGCATTTGATTATTTAAATGTTGTAACATTCTTTTAGCCAAATAGAAAGAGTCAGTGAAACTATATACGTGCCTAAAGGATAAAAATTACAGTGAGAGTGATTGAAATGCAATTCAAAAACTACAAATAATACTAAAATAAGATTGCAATCAATTTATGGAGCGAGTTGTTAATGTCAGAGAAGGGGAATGTTCAGGAAACTGGTCATTATTATTTTTGCACTTCTATTTGGTGCCAGTACAGAACTGACACACTCCACTTTTAATGCTTTCAATGAAAAGAAATCTATATTTTATACTGGTCAGGGGGTCACTGAAAAGGTTGAAAACCCAATACAACAACGAGTTATTGAATAATGCTGACATTGCGGGGCTTATTCAATAAACATCACCAAGAATCTCTCCTGCAAGTCAGCAAAAATCCCACACATCCTCTGAGTAATTCAAACTAGACTTAATAGCCCACCTCTCTGAGGATATATTCAGATAAGACTTCCTTTCTATTGACACATCTTGCATACAAATTCCCTCCCTAATTGACCTATCCATCATATAATGGCATTTTCTGTGACAGCATAACAAAATGTTAACAGTGCTTGCCCTTGATCTACTGGCAATGATGTTGTTACACGCAGGTCATTTGAAATTATTTCACTTTCAAATGCGATAATCCACATAACAAACTCATCTTTTGATTCACAGACAACATGAATAAGCAATTGATCTTTGACATTTGGTTTGATATACCTCATTGAAACTGCATTTTTCATTAATGAAAGGTCAAATAAATTCCAGCTCCAAAAAACAAGTGTTCAACACCATCAGGACAAGACAACCAAGAAGCACCATACATTAGCACAAACTCATTAATAAAACAGCTTTAAAGTCTGCGTGCTTGCATCTATGTGTTTTGCATGGATGTATTTTCCAATTCAATGAGCAGTACGCACCTCACTACACTGCATATCAGCACAGTGTAACATGCATGACCGCAGGTGCATCACTCTTCCTCTGTAGCAGATTGACTGCTAAATAAGCGGCTTCTGATATTCTTTGCTCTATTAATGCCATATCAGTTCATTCACAATAATGCTGAATGCTTGCGCTGTTAGCAGTTAGAGTACTGTTGTCTGGCAACAAGTCAAGCTCTTTATTACACTCGCATCAAATGGCCTTTCGTGTGCAGATGAGAAAACTGAATAAAACACAGCAAGCCCTTGAAACAAATATATTGAGTCTTACAGCAGGTATTATTTCACTCGGCTCGTTCTAAAATTATATCATTACATCAACATGGAGACATTAGTCTGGACATTAATCTCCAAAAAAAAAAAAAAAAAGAAATGTGGCCACATTGACACATTTATGATTAATGAGATATGTCTGATTCGAGAATATATCTTTTTCTTTATTACTTTTATTTTTGATGATCAAGTTCACAAAACCAGTCTGAATGATTCATTCACTAATCAAACTTAACTGGTTGTCGAATTTTCAACTCCGTGTTTTTTATAACAGAATCAAGAATTAAATCAATGACAGTTAAAAATTTAATGAAAATTAATTAGGACAGAGGCTGTCAGGCCCCAAAAAAGACACACGAAGGCACATTAATGATTAATGACAGAAGCCACCAATGTTTCTACATGAGCTAATGAATAGTAATTCTCAATGTTCAAATTCCACTTAAAACAGAACAAACATGAACAGAACATGCAATTTACTTCCATTGGCTTATGAAATGTGTGGCAATGCATTTTGCAATGCACAAAGTCGATCTTGTCACTAGAACACCACGTGCTAATGGCTGTTGCTGAATTCAAATCTGGATTTAGCATGCTTTTTCATCAGGGGCATGGAAAAATAATAATATAATTATTATATTATATTATATTATATTATATTATATTATATTATATTATATTATATTATATTATATTATATTATATTATATTATATTATATTATATTATATTGCCTCTGCCAAGCTTTTTATTCAAACTGTGGGCTTTTAATTCAAACTATCATAGGTTGGAGTTTATAGGCCTATAGTATATTAGTCACACTACTGTGATTCGTATGCATGTTCCAGGCTAATGTGTCTTGAATGGATAACCTCTAATAGACCTTCTTAATCCCGCTAAACGCCGTAAGATAAGGCCACCCTTCTGACTTTCTGAAAAGTGTCCACAGGCGTTACAGCTGACAGGCTGACGTGCTGCCGCTCTCACCACAGACAGCGCAATGTGTTTACTTCTCCTATCAGGAATGTCTCCCCCACTTTATGAGGCTGTCGCTTGGCTTTATTTAAAGAGCTGCCTCTCTTTTGTGTCACCCATGGCTTGTGATTTTTTCACTGTGATAGCACAAAATTAACTTCTGCATGATGAGCAGTGCGGTGTAATACGCCTAAATGCAGAGCCGGTTTATTTACAGGGAACGGGCCGATGTGAATAGCAATAAAAGCAAAACTGGAGGCTTTTACTGGGTTTAAGTTGCAGAGCTGTGGTGAAATATGAATAAAAAAATCTGAAAGAGGACAGGTGCAAAGACTTTATGAAGCTGGGACTGAAGCTGCTTTGATATGGTACAAAATGATCAAAAGTTAACATGGCTTTCCCTATCTTGCGATTTACTCGACTTCATTTGCATTCCTTTGATTCTGAAATGGTCTGTTTGTTTGTGAATCAGCCTATTCACACGAAACTGCCTTAATACAGACATAGTTCTGCCTCCTGTTCACAGCAGGACAATTATAAAACCATTAAAATGGGATATAAAATCATTCAGGTTTAATTATTGACCTTGTGCATGCTATAAATGACATAACCGTAGTTGACTGTATTGGGGATGGTTATATATTGTAGGCATTTCAGTCATTAACTAGGCAACTAGATCCCATGATATAATGAGTGATTCAGCTGAATGACTTTATTATTCTGTTTGAAGGGTCATATGATGTTGCTAAAAAGAACATTATTTTGTGTATTTGGTATAATGAAATGTGTTTATGTGGTTTAAGGTTCAAAAACATTTATTTTCCACATACTGTACATTATTGTTTTTCCTCTATGCCCCTCCTTTCTGAAACGTTTCTGAGTCGTTTTTTACAAAACTCATCGGTCTGAAAACCGAGGTGTGCTCTGATTGGCCAGCTATCTAGTGCTTTGTGATTGGACAAATGCCTCAAGCGTGTAACGGAAATGTTACGCCCCTCATCATACTGTGATGTTTGTCCCGGTCAGAACACCGGTGCAACAGGACAAAAACAATAAAACCCATTACAAACGAGAAATTTGTCGCATCCAGTGGGGATTTAAATACTGATTATAATGACATATTACGCATTGCGTTGTGTATCTCGCTGCGTAAACATAATACCATATCTGCATTTTTTTTTTTTTTTTTTTTAATGAAGGTGTTTTTAACAATTGCTTCCAACTATAAAATATCCATAACATTGCCTTCTCCAGTGAAAAATCATCTCATCTGAATCAGGAGAGAAATATGCACAGATCAAACACTGTTGTTAAAACAGTTCTGAACAAATATTTCGGTGGATTTTTGTGAGTGGTCAAAAAGAAGACTAACTTTTTAACTGGAGGAGGGGTTATTATGGATTATTAAGCTTCCAGGAAAATCACGAAATATATTGGCCTCCGATAATATTGCATATTTGTCATGGGCTAGGTGAGTAGACAGCCAGTGTTGAGCTCCACTACTGTCTAATTGAGCGTGATGTGAGGTGAAAGCACAGACAGTTTGTTATCTTTTACCACTGCATGAGCACAGGCATTGCCTCCTCTGCACATCAGACGTGTGAAAGCGATTTCTCGGCAAGACTGACATTAAATCTCATTTACCATAAAATACATGGCAGCCATGTCAGAAACCGTGCCGCCATCCACCTCTCCATGACAGGAGATAAGAGGGCTTTAGCTTGAATCTCATATTTAAGGCATTTGGTTGAGAATATTTTTGTAAGTCGTTGCCGTTTGCAGAGCTCTATTAAAAGGATTAGTCTGAAACAGTCTACTCTGTTTTTATGCCAGCGCAGGGTGGACCGGCTCTGAGCTGCAATGGCTACGTGTCAGATTGACTGGTCACAGAAAATGACACTATTCATGTGACAGTCAATGAAAGAACATGATGATGGGTCTTAAGGGGCTGTCAGGCAGATTGGCCTCACTTTCAGTACATGTGCTGTGTTTTCTTTTCTTTTTTTTTTTTTTTTTTTTGTGAACTCAGCTGAGATTACAAGGAATAAAAGTTTGTTTATGTCATGAAACCATGAAACTCTAAACCTGCAGCTTTCAGGTTTTGTACTGAAAAAAAAAAGATAAACTTTGTCATTTTTAATTGTGTCAGGCTGTCATTTTGGATGCTGCATTATGTAAAAGCTAAAGTTTTCACACTTACTGATGCAACCTGTAAAATTACTGACATTAAATATATTAATAATATATAAAAAATATTTTTCAAAATTACATAAAAATGTGTGTCTGTGAATATGTGAATATTACTTGTAATATTTATATAATTTCAAAATAAAATTAAGTATTAAATTGTTTAATCATTTATTAAATATATAATCAAATTAGAATTTTAATGCAGTATTATATTAAGTTGCAGCACGTTTTCTCCTATTAATTTTTTACACTTGTATGATTAAAACACTTGTAGTTTAATTATTATTTAAATTTTATTTAAATTTTATTTAATTTAAAGGGATAGTTCATCTTTAGTTTGACTTGCCTATATATTAAACACCTTACAATATATATATATATATATATATATATATATATATATATATATATATATATATATATATATATATATATATATATATTATTTTGAATGGCATTTTTTTTTCCAGTGTGCACCAGTTTTTCTGTGTGCACTTGTATGGTAGTTTGCCATTGTCTTTTTTCTTTTCTTTTTTTTTTTTGTTTAACGTGACTGATTGGTACTTTGTACGTCAAAATAATAGTTATTAGTGTAGTCAAGTGAAGTTTTACAATTCATCTGTAAAAGCTAAAGTTACATGCCCCCATGTAAAACTATTCTGTCTGAATACAGGGCTGCAACTGTCTGTCCAAAACTTGTGAACTCAGACACTATATGCCATTTATTGCAATGCCTTCACTTATTCTGAAAACAACTATAATGATATAGTTGTTACATGATACATAAATCATAAGTAACCAGAAGTGAATATCCATTGAATATTATCATTTTGCATGACAGTTTGAACCAGTAGCATTTGAACTGTCTGCTGTGAACTAATAACATGTTTTAACACAATAATTTCCATTGCTTTGAAATCCACGAGGGGGTGACCACAAGCAGAGCCACATCCAATCTGAAATCTTGCCTCTATAAAACATGAACCGTCAGAATAAATGGCAAACTCGGAGAGTGTAGGATGTAAATAACAGCCTGGTTTCATGTCTGGTTCTTGTATTGAATGTTGTCTGACAAATGGCTGTCACTCCACATGCAGTGTTAGACTGTGATGGGTCATGACTCATGACATGAGATGTTCTCTCTCAAGAAGCATGAGTTGGACATGTGCTTTCATTTGCCAATTGGTTATTTATTATGTGTGTTTCATTCAACTTTCACTGTCACTTTCACTTTCAACTATGGACACTTTTATCTCTCCAGGGTTGACTTTTATTAAAACAAATTTCGTTTTTTCATTAATGCTTTCTGGGGCACTTTATTTATTTTTTTGCAAATTTTCAGATGCCTTTTATGTTTAGATTTTTTTATCCCTTATCCTAAATGCATTATGTTTTTTTATGCTTTTATTAATTTTTTCTTTTTGTTATTATTTAGTTAAGTTTTCAATTATAAGTATGAAAATCAGATCACATTTTTTTTATAATATTTATTAATATTAAAATTATCCAAGTCCTATTTTCTAAATAGTGATCTAAACAAAAATGATTAAACCATTTCAATATTTATTGATTTAACTTTATTCACTTAACTGTAGTTTTGTCAAATTATGCAGAAAGTGTACATGCTAGCTACAAAATTAACCTTAGGAAGACATCTTGACATTTAATGATGAACTTGTTGAATATAAGCATGCAGCTTAAGGATTATTGTGTTGTTTTTAAACAGCCATTTGGAATCTCATTCTGACGGCACCCATTCACTGCAGAGGAGTGCATCCTTTGGTGAGCAAGTGATGTAATGTCAAATTTCTCTAAATTTCAACAAACTTTTCTACATCCTGGATGGCCTGAGGGTGAGTAAATTCTCATCAAATTAGCATTTTTGGGTTAAGTATTCCTTTAAAACACTATATGCCAGGATAACTAGACGTACATCACCCACACAGCTTGTCCACATCTCCAACATGGAATGCATTATTTACACTGACAGCAGCTGATACTGCTTCTTTTGAGCCAGGGTGTGATCAAAAGCATCAACAGTACTTTATGTGAATATGGAGATATGAATACTGAAAAAATATGAAAGTCAGAACAGAATATTCTTCTTAGTCACTGTGTTCACTGAAAAATCTCTGTGTTGTTGTGTCATTCCAGAAACAATCCTCATTCACACCACAAACAGCTATAAAGGCATTTAATGCCGGTGGGGAAATAGTTGGGGAGTTAAATCACCTTGTATCCTGTGCTACCCAAGAAAACACCTCTCAGTTCACATTTCATGGTTGAGCGATATAATCTTTTTTCACTCCAAATGTGCTGAGTTTCCTTTCAAGCTCAGCTGCTGAGACTGTTTCTCCGCATTAACCTCAGAGAGTAAACACATTTCAGAAGGTCACTGTCAAAACAGCAAACTTTCTTTTATTCTTTCAAGTTCAAAATGGTGAAAGTTTCTGCGTGTCTCTAAAAGTCATCGAATCAATTTGATTTTAATCTGTAACCTTCACTGTCCATCTCCCACCAAATTATGACTGCAACACTGAGAACATTTCTGTGTCCTGCCATATTTACTGTGGAAACAAGTGTTGCCATCTCTAGGATGTCCAAGATCTTGACAGCAGCCCATACGGCATAATGGATCAGATGCCTGAAGAGGAGAGATTAGCAGGTCATCCTCTGTTATCTAGGCCTCTCAAAGTTACTGAGAAGAGCAATATTTCATATTTGCAGAAACTGAAGTGGAGTACAGTAGGCTATGTGCTCAGATTGAGAAGAGTCCATTTTCTGTACCATCTTTATGGAGCCTTAAAAGCTATTTAGAAAATGCCGTTTTGCTTGTGCCAATGGATAATTTATGTCAAACGTTAACAGTGCCTCTAAAATGAAATCGTCTAAAATTAGTAGTCTAAACATTCACGGAAACACTTTTGCTCTCACATTGTATAAGTCAAAAAAATAATCAGATTCAGGGAAAAAAAGCATAGCTTTACTAAGGAAAAATAAAGGTGTTAAAGTAGGTAACTTTTGTAAAAATATATATTTTTTTACATATTTGTTAAACCTGTCATTATGTCCTGACAGTAGAATATGAGACAGATAATCTGTGAAAAAATCAAACTCCTCTGGCTCCTCCCAGTGTCCTATTGCCATTTGCAGAAAGTCATGCGCTCCCGGTAAGAAATAACCAATCAGAGCTGCGGTCCGTAACCTTGTTTGTGTTCAAAATGTAGAAAAATGTATATAATAAGCGAGTACACCATGAATCCATTTTCCAAACCGTGTTTTTAGCTTGTCCTGAATCACTAGGGTGCACCTATAATAAGTGTTTATATTCGGACTATTTTAGATTGCTTCGGGGGTACCGCGGCGGAGTAACCCAGTACCGTTGTGATTCTTCATAGACCTAAACAGAGAGAAGTAGTTCCGGCTACGATGTTCTTCCGCAAGATGCAAGCAGTTCTGTTTATTAACCGCTAGAGTGTAAAAAGTTACCGACTGCAGCTTTAACTTGAAATAGTCAGTCAGTACATTTTTCAGTAAATCCTTCTGCAGGTTACATTATTTCACCAGTAGGTGGAGACAAGAGTTTTCACTCTTTTATCAGTGACTCAGTGAATCAATCATTCAACCGATTCGTTCAAAAAATGATAAATTCAAAAACCACTGCTGAGCACTGTTGCCAAGTTCGCAGTTTTCCCATGGAATCAGGCTACTTTAACACTGTTGCCAAGGGTAGTTTTTCATGTCTGCATGTTTAAGCCAAACCAATAATGTGATATTTAGCCCTTAAAATGTGCATTTTACCAGGAGAACCCCACCAAAAACGTGTATTTTACCCCACCTGAATGTGATTTTTACCGAGGGAACCCCCTCGAAATGTGAGTTTTGAGCAACCCTGCTACTGAGTGTTGCTAAGAGATGCTAAAGCAATAGTTAATTTAACGGTGGATTCATTAGAAACTATTTTCGTTGACAGAGCAAAAATAAAGTAACTGTCAATTTTGTTTCTAAAACATAAGTGACTTAACATCTTGTTTGCCGATGTTACATTTGAAAAGCATTGCCAATCTTGCAAATGTGTTGAAGGGCGGAATAATAGCATTCGCTGTGATATTTTGAATCCAGGTTACGTTTAGAATTTATATTTATGAGGACAAATGTGATGTTAATTCACTACAAAAGTTAAATCTCTGCATAATATCCTACATGTAACCAGGATAAATAACAAAGCAACTACACATTGAGTTTTGAGTACATGACAACCTAGTCTACATAGTAAAGTCAATCTGAAAATGCAAAATATTACCGATTACAATATTCTTTATTTTTTCTTCTTTACCCTCAAAAGTCATACTTCACACACTGCCAGAAATCTCTATCAGATAATTCTGTTAGTTCACATCTGATCGCACTGTATGAAGATAATGGTTATGTAACCATCTTAGCGTTTAGGGTTCTATACAAGTTATTCATCTCCATTTCAGTATCATTGGAGACAATTCTGATTATTGCAGGTTCTGCTCGCACAATAAATCTCTGTCACAATACAGATCACTTTCAGTTCCAGGGGCACAGAATGATCGGGAAGTGTGGGGGTCACATTATAAACCTCACCAGCCTCTTTTTACTAGGATTACATGGATATATTCATACACAATTACAAATGCAAAATGCTTGAAACTAAACATAAACTTTCAGATGTTTTTGTAGCTCAAATAGTGGCGCTAGAGACATCAAGGTCACAGGTTTGATTTTCAGGGAATTCATAAACTGATCAAATTTACACTTTGAATGCAAATGTAAGTCAGTTTGGATAAAAGTGTCTGCCAAATGCATAAACGCAAGGCCTAAAACGGGTGAATTAAATGCGTATTTTTGAAAATGACAAATTTTCTTTAATTCTTTCTTTTTTTCCTTCTCTCCTCAGGAAGTTTACTTTCTGTCAGCAGCTGAGTGCACAATGCCTGGCATGCAGGTTATGAATATTAACTGCATTATGTGATGCTTATGTGATGTTCGCCTTGACTTATTTGCTGAAAGGCAGAGGTCGAGTGCTGGTGAGATTACTGGTTATTGCTTGCACATTAGTGCAGGACACATCTAAAGTGGCCGGTTGACACAATCTTCCACACATTCAAAACTTGACACTGTCATTTTAGAAAAAAAAAGCCGTGATACAACGGTGTCAGATTGTTTGCCCTGCAGAAGAAGTTGACGCGACAGCAGGTTGGATCTCAGAAGCCATCTTGATTGATGAGCCAGAATGAGGCTAATTGAATTGAGGCATAAATCAGCTCATCAGATGAGTGAGGCTGAAAAAGAACTGAAGTCTGGCTCGTGAAGATGAGAGTTGGCTCACAACCGATCTGGGAAGGAGATGATTTGAGGGTACGGCGGGCCATCTGAGAGGGGCTTCACTCCTCCCACTAGTCTCGAGGAGACGTGAGCACTGAGCTGTTCCATTTATCATGTCCCTTGCACCCCGCTCGCTGCCATCTTCATTTCTAGACATGAAGTTAAAGTGGCCCAAATACACTGGAGCAGATGGCCAGAACCATTGGCACCCGGCCCTGGTCACCTCAGACAACACACTGTTTGTGTCCAGCTGCCCTGATCTCCACTTTTGCTCCAGTGGTGTGTTCTTTATCTGGTCTGCAGCATCTGCTTTACTTCACACTCATTCTTTTCCTCACATTCCCTCATCCGACTCTGTTTGGTGTGATCCTGTTGGCTTCTGACCCATGCTAATGTTGGTGGCTCTTTTCTTCTTCTTCCAATCCCTGGTTTTGATGACATCATCACAGAGAAGCGCCAACAGGTATGTCACACAAGCCGTTAAAGCAAGACGGTCTAGTCTAGACAGAACTCAAAAAGCCTCTGTTTTGTAACACGCCATAAAAAAAAGCCATTTCTTTTTTTAACTGGTTCAATGCATTCAAGGAAATGTGATTTCTAAGAGGACACAATAAGTGGAAATCATTTTTGTGCTCAGATTGTTCTGGTTGGCTCAAATGGGAGACGGATGCAAAAAGAGAGTCATTTGGTGGCAAACTGGGGCGACCGTTTCATAAACCTCACATTTTCCTGAATGTGAAAAAAAATAAAATAAAAAAAATAAAAAAACACAAGTTTAGATAAAAAACAACAATTTAGCATTTCTGAGAAATTAAAATGATTTGTATGAATGAAAAGTCACGCAATGGCAGTCTGACTGGGAATATAACATAAAATATGTCATTCTGTTCCATCTTCCTGATCAAATGTAGCAGATAGTTGTAAGGCGGACCAGGTATTTGACAGGGTAATAAAACAAAACAAAAAGGGTCTAAGAGAAGACAATAAATAAATCTACTTACAGGACAGGAGTTTTAAAGCAGACTGACGGTTCATAAATGAAAAACCAGAACAGAAAGGGTTTAGAACGCATCTAGTACATTCTATTCTAGTCAATGTTTCAACTGTAACAAATACGGACATGTGGTTTTGCTAAAGACATAAATGACTCCTTACGTTTATTCAGATAACAAAGTATTTGGCTATAAACATTAATGTGCGAGTTTGTGTGTGTATATATATATATATATATATATATATATATGTGTGTGTGTGTGTGTGTGTGTGTGTGTGTGTGTGTGTGTGTGTGTGTGTGTGTGTGTGTGTGTGTGTGTGTGTGTGTGTGTGTGTGTGTGTGTGTGATTTATGAAAATAAATAAATACATAAAAAAATAATAATATATATATCAGTTTTTCATCAGTTAATCCGTTGACTGTTATTGTGCTTACCCAACAAAAATATGATACTACTTTTAGTTTGGATAATAAATTAACTAAAAATGTATTAAAATGTAGCCTCTATCATGTCTCAGTATCACACAGTAATCTGTTGAGGATATAGAAAAACCCATGCATGACAAGATTCAGACTCATTGATGTGATCCTTTTCTTCTATAGATTTACCATGTTAGACTCAAACAAAGAAAGACTATGTCATCATTGCTGACGTAAACTGGTCAATGCTGAATTTTAACATTGCCTCTCAGCAGAAGTCAGATGACATTTATGTCACGTTGTGATGGAGGAGGAATCCATCTATTTCAAATCCAGTGCCTCCAGACCCAACCTCAGAGAGCTCAAAATAACCATCATGTGACACACGTGACTCATGCATGTGGTGAGACGAGTTCTTTCTAACGTTAGATCAATTGTTTTAAGCAAATTCTCTGCACAGTTTTGCACACGTGTATTTTAGCGCAACAAGCTGTATTATTCAGTAAGCACCCACAATCAGTTTAACCAGCCACTAAATGTGATGAGATGGCACTAAATATTCAAATCAAGCCTCTTTCTATGCAAATTAAGCTTGTTATAAATGTGTATTACTCACAGAACTCAGCACTGTTTGCCCGGTGCAATTAATATCACAGCAGAAGCAAACTGAATTTTATTTAAGAGATGTTTATTTACATTTTCTATCGATTTTAAGCCGTTTCAATTGCAAGGATCGCATTGATGCTGCACAGTTCCAGTAAAGTATGCCAGATCACGGCATCCATTGCATTCACCACACACAACCCAGCACTGTCGATTAAAGAAAGGATGATATAAACCTCTGCACCACTTATCCACAATATAGATCAATAATGCCATCCTGCTGTGTCATGGTGCCTTAGTGATTCAGCTTAATGTTTTATTAATGGAGAACTGTTCAGCAGACCCCTGACCGCGAATGGACACCAAGAACCTTTTAAACTCATACATCCCAGCACCATATCTGTTCAACACAAGTATAGTAAGTAAGTTTAGCCTTGTAAAGTAATGCGACTAAACTTGCAAAGAATGTTGAACAGATATTTTGCTGGAATGTGCAAGGCTGTAGGGTTAAAATGTAAATTATTGCAGTATTTATTTTAGTTTTTCCATGAAAAAAAAAAAAAAAAAAAGATTTATTTATTTATTTTTTTATTATTTTTATTTATTATTATTATTATTATTATTATTATTATTATTATTATTATTATTATTATTATTATTTTACTCATTGCATTTATTTCAGCTATGCCAGCTATTTTAGTAAAAGTGTGATCAGCATTTTACTTTCAGGTTACAAAAAGGACAAAAGCACCATAAAGGTATCATAAAACTGGCTATATATTCCTGAAGCCATATAATAATTTAATGGGATGAACAGACAGAAATTAATGTCATTTTCCTTGAAAACCCTCCCCTCTCTATATTATATATATATATATATATATATATATATATATATATATATATATATATATATATATATATATATATATATATATATATATATATATATATATATACTGTATGTGTATGTATTTATATATACATAATAAACATACACAGCACACACACATACAATATATTATGATAACAAAAAAACAACAACGTCGTTTTGGATGTGATTAATCTTGATTAATCTTTCGTCAGTGCTAATTACAATGCAGTTGTGCTAGTATATTTATAATAGATTATCAATTATAATTTTGAACCATTTAAACACTGGCAGAGGGTTTAATGGGCTCTTCTGCACTCAGATGGCAATGTCACACACGTTGCTCTTCAGCATTACAGCAGTCTATACAGTGAAGTTTCCTGTGCAACAGTGATGTGTAACCCTGTGACAGTATAAACTTTTCAGCACTGCATTCACACTGAAACCTTCCACCACGTCTCACACATTTAATTGCTGCGAGCCTTGGGCACGGTCTTGTATGAGGATATCACTGTTGACATTTATTTTGACAGGCTCAGAGCGTAATGGCATCAAATTATGTAGCAACACTTACTAAATAATTAGAAATATGTCATGGACCGCACACATGAAGGAAGCATCTTCGTCCTCATTTCTGTATTTTGATAACTAGAGAGGAATGACAGGTGATTTACAGCAATCCCTCTTGTGTTTACTGGGAAACATCATTCTTCTATGGTATTGATGGATGGCACTGTATACTCTATTGGTTACAGGGGTCAGCTACAGTAGCCACTAAATCTGAAGAGCACTTAAAAGGAGTGCAGAGACAGCCAGTAAAACACACCCTTCTGCTGCCCACATCAGTCATTTTTATATCCTAGTCTTGGTGCTTTTTAACCTTTCTGAATGAATACTGCTTCCTCTTGGCTGTAATATTATCATTGCATCTTTACGCCACTCTGTAAATGATGGTAACATGTAAGGTCAGCAAGTTAAGTGAAAACTACATCAAAGATTAGCCAGAGATCTCTAGACCAATGGGAAGAATCCGATGGTTTTTGTAGAAAACAGTACAATTATTTACTCCGTTTCTAAAAGAAGTGGGCCATGATATTATTGAGGATGAAAATATATATTTTTTTAAATCTATGATTCAAATTTAAACATGGGGAGAAGAACAAAAACAAACAAACATACAGAAAACAAGGATTTAAAAAGTAAAACAGAAACATTATCTAGTAAAATGTGTAAATCCTAAAAAAAATTTGATTTAGAATTCTAAATCAATAATATCAAATTAATGTGTTCGATTGAGAGCCAAATTGTTTGCAGCTGTATATATATATATATATATATATATATATATATATATATATATATATATATATATATATATATATATATATATATATATATATATATATATATATATATATATATATATATATATATATATATATATAAATTTGATGTATATGATTTGGCTAATAATGTAACAGTGACTAGATTTAACTGACATTATACTAAAATTGAGTCCAGTACACTTACATCACTGTTCCTCATTTACCTTCAAATTCTGTCAGATTTTGTTGTCTTCATTATGAACAACTCTTTTGCTCAAACCACTGACAGTCTTACAGGTTCATTAGCTTTAAATTCATCCGTGCTGCAATGACGGGCCTGTGGGTGGATGCCTCATTGATTTTAATAGCCGTAAGTGATCCACAGACACGTTCCTATTTAATGATACAATACACTTGCATGTGGGAGGCTTGTACTCCCTGCTTGTTGCCCTCTCTCTTAACAGTTTTTACCATGCATTTCTACACTGGTGAAGCTCATCCCTGAGGCTGTTTATGGTGTAATTACGAAGCTGTCATTTGACACGTCTGAACTGATTTTGTGGTGGCAGTGATATAAAGTGTATTACTAGTTGGCTTGCAAAAAGGACTATAACTCTTGGTTAATAAGGCTGAACGTGTGTTTTGGTGTTGTGGCTCTGTTGATGTGGATTTAATCAGCAAATACAGAATAAAAAAAGACAAATAGCTCTCCAAAAAAGGTGACTGTACTCACAGTTGATGCCAATAGAGTTTAGCATGACGTTAAACTAATGATCCGCTCATCAGGAACAAAGCGGGACACCTTTCTGAAATCAGCAGGAAACCCTAATAAGCATAAAAAACAATAATTAATATGCAAATTGATGTATGAATAAAGTTGAGTTATATTAAATATGCAAATACTGATGACATCATTCCAGTTGAATATTTATAAGTACTTAGATAGATAGATAGATAGATAGATAGATAGATAAAATAGTAACATTTGATAAAATAAACTGAATGCACTTTTCAAATGTAAAATATATTTAGTATACATTTTGTGTATATATATTTATATATAAATATATATAAAAACTTAAAAATTTAGCATAAGTTGTGTGTGTGTTTATACATTGTATGCGTGTGTGTGTGTGTGTGTGTGTGTGTGGTACTTATGTATTTATTTATTTATTTTATTTATTAAGTTTGCATTCATTCACACACATATAATTAATTTATGGGGTTTAGAAGAAATCAGAAGCAGGAATATTAAGATTACTATGAACTTTCATTATAAAAATCGGTTTTGTTTTTTTCCAAATGAAAACTTCAACAGATGTTTGACACCACAGACCTTTTGTCACGACACACCCATGACCTCTGAGTATTAATTATGCTCCCAAATGCTTCTGCATTCATTCCTCCCACATTTAAATCTCTTCGCCTCTAAATGTCAAGAGATAATTCATGGAACAGCTAATGCTGTTTATTCACTTACGACTTAAGCCTTCAAAACAGCGAGAGAAAAACAACACTTGCAGGTATAGCGTCGTTTGAGCCACATCAGCAGCCGAAACAGATGCTGGGTAAATGAAGATAAACCAGACACAGCAGAGAAAGGGGTTTGTAATGGGTGATCAACGGCTGGATTTGCACAAGGTACTGCTCTGAGACCCACAGTCAGCTCAGTAATTGGTGCAGAACAAAGTACCTTTTGCAAACGCATCCAGCTAATTGAATGGAAGCGGGGAGCATATGGTACCTGATAGTGCTGTACTGTATGAAGTTTTGTTTTGATGATGCATACCACTTCATTGCACTGTAGTTTGGCGAGCAGAAGATTCCCTAGAGAGAAACACCTTTCTAAAGTTTGTGTTTTCATTTTTAGATTCCTGACATTTGCAAAAGTGATTTTTTTCTGTCTATGTCCCTGTGACATATAGTACCATTACTACTAAAAACAACTGATGAAAGCAGCATTTTCTGATGTACACAGAACATCTAGACACCCTAAGAAGAACTAAGGCCGTCAAACTTTTAAAAATAAACATTCTAAAATGGGGTTTTCACAGAAATTCTACTGAATAACCATTTTGGTTTTCCAAAGGACCTTTTAGTGAGCAGTTTTTCTCATTATGAAGAACACTTTATTAATCTACAGAGCCTTTTTTTCCACCGGAAAGAACCTTTTGTGCTCCAGGGATGTTAAAGATTTTTCATCAAACCATAAATGCCAATAAAGAACCTTTATTTTTAACAAAGTAGTGCTTTTCACACTCTGTGTTGTTACAAAGCAGCTTCACAAAACATGCAGTAATGCATTCATATCTTAAGCATTTAAAATGTCAAGGTGTTAAAAAAAGGTCTTAAATCTTACATATGCCTTTAGAAGACTTTTGAAGTGGAGTTTTTAAGCTCCAGCTCTCATGTGGTTTAATCATATTGCAAAGAAGGATTGCCCTTTTGTCTGAGACATACCGTCATGGACAGTGCTGTGTCAAAATTTCCCAGCCTTGCACTCACTTTCTCAATTGGACTGTTCTCAAATCATCATAGAAGAAAGAAAAAAATCACACAGAATTATATGAAAGAGAATAACTTCATGTTTGGGTTAACTATTGCTTTAAAAAATACTAAATTAAATATACATCTTACATGCCTCTTACAGTTCAGTGTTTGAGATCTTTTAGAAGTACAGATGGTATACAGATGATCTTTAGCCAAAATAAAGCCTGACTGCCATAGATGTAGTCCATGATCCTTGCTCCTTTAATTGGTGGCAGGATTAAGTCATTAAGCCCTTAGTAAAGGTCAGCGCTCTCCAAACAGGCAGTGGACGAGAAAGGTGAATGAATCCTTGACCTGCACAAACGAAGTCAGATCAGATACTGAGCTCAGAGACATGACCTTTAACTCCATTACACATGGTGAGAGTGGAAACATGACGTTTGATGCGTGGTTAAAACTCTGTCACAACAAACTCCTTAACTTGAGCTGACCTCGGTAAAGTTTGTGGGGAAGTGGGAAGTGTTGAAGTCATGAATATTCCCAGGATGGCAAGGATTGAACCGTTGATGCTTTATTCTTTAGAGTAAAACTGAGAGTGGCAGAGAAAGAGAGTCCTCTGTCTCTGGAGTGATCAGAAAAGATTTACATCATCCTACCGATCTAAAGTCCACTGAAGGAAGGCCTGCTCGCGCTGGGAGTTTCTTGCTTGAGTTATTCCTTATGCGGAAAGTATCTCACAGAAAGAGAGCTGATGCATGTTTTACATGCCAATATGTTGACACACACCTCATGAGGAAGATAAACCCATGAGTTTTCTAAAAGGTCACAAAACAAGTAAAGTTAACAAGTTATCATTCATGATAAATAAAGAATGTTTAAATGGCTTAAGATTTTCTGCATTAAAGCATCTCATTTTTACATGCATCTAAAAACTCCCTAACCGAGCACCTGTTTATTGGTAAATGACCGAGAAGGACTTCTTTATGGGTAATTTATTTATGAATTCAACCCTCACGGGACATTTAACAAAGGACATTTGCATTCTTTTTATGCTGAAATTTAATTATCACCAAAGCTTAATAAGTGAACTATTATCCACAAGCAAAACACTGTCATTCATGTTAATGCAAAAATTAGCAAGGCCGGCTTGCATTTCCAGTGTGTTCTGATGCAGTTTGAGAATATAAATTAGTATCATCCACACTAATTGCACACAAAACCTAATAATTCCAGAAATGCCAATTATAATTTTTTTTTTCACTTCAAAAATGAAACTGTAAATTATTTTAATCAATTAACAGCCCTAGTTAGCATTAAAACTAACTGGAAGTAATATCAACAACTACCTTAACATTTACTTGGTGATCTGACATAAATTCTGTATATAACTTAAGATAAAAATTTACACTAGTGTGTTATCCTTTTGCTATGGTTATGCCTGTTGTTTACACTGCTCCAGCATTCTCGACCCTGAAAAAAACAGGAGACTTTGGAAAATGCTGCAGACCCCATTTTAGTTTAAAAACCTTTGGGGTTGTGTTTCAGTGTAAAACAAAACAAAACAGAGACTTTTGAAAATGATGGCATGGCTGCCAACAATTGCTCTGCATATCCTTGACAACCATGTAAACAAAAGCATCATGCTCACTGTTGCACCTGCATGAATGGTCATGTGACATGCATTTTCCATTGTGTAGTGTGGAAGAAGATCATTCTGAAACAGTGAAAACATTAGTTTAGGTGAGGATGCATTCATTTTAAAGGGAACCTATTATGCCATTTGAACAAGATGTAAAATAAGTCTCTGATATGCCCAAGAGTGTGTATTTGAAGTTTTAGCTCAAAATACCAAACAGATAATTAATTTTATAGCTTGTTAAAATGATCACTTATGAGCCAAAATGCACCATTTGGTGTTTGTCCCTTTAAATGCAAATGAGCCGGTGCTCCTGGCTTTGCAAATAAACATTAGTACACTATTAGTACAAGCCTGTTATCTTTACAGAAAACGTACTGAAAACAGTAATGGTAGACTGCTGCGTCTCACTCAGGGATTTGTCTATGCTAATAGGGCCGAAATCATCAGAAATGGGCAGGACTTTTTCCCTACAATGACATGTACGTAGGGAGAATCTGGAATCACTTGTTCTGAGAGACTGTTTCTGATTTATTGGGATTATAAATAAATTCTAGGTGGATTTTTACAATTAGAGGCTGGTTGTTTTCACTCACTGTGACCACACAACTGTGTTCAAACACATTATACAAGTGATTTTTGCATAATAGGTCCCCTTTAGTCCTTAGTCTGTGGCCTGAGTCAGATACATGTAAAGTTGCTGCAGTTAAACTAGTACATTATTCACTGTATAAATCATACTACATTCTATAAATATAAAAATTAACTAGCATTACATTCTAAACACTGCCATGTGACTTAACTACCCAGACCTATGTAAACAGTTATTTCTTTAAAAGAGACAAAATGTTGTGTTAACATCATAAAATAATTGTTAATAATTGTCTTTTAACAACAATTGTCTTTTTTTCCAGCAACTTCCTGTCAATGTTATTTGTCTGTTCTTAACTTGAAGTTCGTTTCACTCAGAGCAAGCTGCAAGAACAGTTTCATCGGTCATAAAAACCTGTGAGTGGCTTATTCCCCCAGACAGGAAGAACACTATAATGACAGTCTAGACACGGTGGAAGAGTACAGGGTGTTTGTGGGAAGGCAGACCCTCCACAGGGAATGAGAAAGAGACTGGAGCTACAAACAAATCCCAACAAGGGATCTCTCATTTCCAGTGTCAATTCAAAGGATCGATAACTGTCAGATCAGCGAAATTTATCAGACAATTTACTCACCCCTCAGGCCATCCAAAGATGTAGACGGAACAGATAGGTAGACATCACTTGCTCACCAATGCAGTGAATGGGTGCCGTCAGAGTCCAAACTGTGTATAAAACATCACAATAATCCACAGTAAAAACATAAATATTATGATGCATTATTACAATTAACACAACTATTTTCTATTTTAAAATGTAAATTATTCCTGTGATGGCAAAGCTGAATTTTCAGCAGACTTGAATTTTTAGTGTTACATGATCCTTTAGACATCATTCTAATATTTCCCGATTTGAATCAGAGGGTTTTCTACTGTCCCAATACTATCACATTCACTGTATTGTGAGAGCATGAGGCTCATTGGCCAGTGAGTATTGGCCAGACCTCTGAGCAACATACAGTCACTGTGCACCGAGCCTTGTAATTATCCTGACAGACGAAACGCTGTCACAATCAATTCCATTATCAGTCAGCAAGAACGTGCTGCAGATCATTCACGCTCCACTCAGCGGAAGAGAGGCCATCTTCATTAACACAAAACGGCACACTGTTCGTTAGGTGAGACACGTTTACGCAGCAAACTGAGCAGCGGCGTGCCGGCAGGGGTCGACGGTAGAGGTTGTTAAAAGCTTGGAGCATGTCTGAACTCCCAGTGCTGGCAAAAGTCAGTGCACATTGTGGGCCTCTTTAGATCGTAATACAAAAAAGCTGCAGGGCATTTCTCTAAGAGCCGGCCTGAATCTGCTTCAGATAATGATCTCAGGCCTCATCAAGAGTAGGAGATTCAACCAACATGATGCAACCGCTGAAATCACGTCCTTTGTTTCGAGGACAGGGTGTCATTGGCTTTTCTTTCAGTGGGGAGGCATTCATTTCCCATGCCAATTAAATTTTACCTTAAAATAAATGTTAATAATTTATCTGAGTGAGATACATTTAAAGGTTCAAGTTGCTTTTACATTTTTAACTCCCATGCTATTATGGGACAATATTTTATAGCATTTAAAAGCTGGAAAATATATTACATCCTGACATACATTAAAGGCAATAATATTTCAATTGTAGACAGTTTTATTTTATTTTTGCTTTCAGCTTTGTGGGAGAGAGGGGTCACAATTGTTACTTTTATTTTTTATTTATTTTTTTGTCAGAAAATGTTTGGCATAAACCTTAAAAATTTTGCCTCACACATACAGTATTAGCATATTAGAAAATAACAGTACAATCAATAAATAAATAAACATCAATTACATAACTCAGAGTCAGAAACATAAAAAAATGAAGGTACACAAAGGTCTATGTTTTATTTTTA
This sequence comes from Carassius gibelio, assembly GCF_023724105.1. Taxonomy (NCBI): domain Eukaryota; kingdom Metazoa; phylum Chordata; class Actinopteri; order Cypriniformes; family Cyprinidae; genus Carassius; species Carassius gibelio. Next base: position 6,255,571 of record NC_068415.1, read on the forward strand.
ACTCCCATGTTTTGTAACTGTTAAATAACAATTTATTAAATTATTTAAATGCCATGAAATATATTACAAATTATATTAACTGGCATGGGGTTATGTACACACACACACACACATCTCAAAAATATATTATTCTAATATTAGCTACCTTAATGCATATCCATGAAGGTATTCTAATAATAAAATTACATATATTTTCAAGATTTTTTAATTTAAAAAAAAAAATGTACAATGGAATGTGAGAATTGAGATGATTTTAGGAAGAAATATTACGGTTAGCTACTATTAACATTCCAGCAACATGCAGAGTGCAAATTAAACACAAAATAATCCAATAATGTAATAATCCCAAAGACACTCGTCCCTTGAGTGAAAAAATAAGCCTAGAATAATGGACAGGCCTGTTCTAAAAATGGCTGCTGTAGTCTTTGTGTGCCTTTTCGACCTTATTTAAATTCTCCACAGCTTCTTTTCTGGAAAGAATGTCATGCACACACTAATTCATGCGTAAATCTGTGAGAAAATGACACAGATGTTTTCTGTTGCTACTAACACATGCTCTGCCATCTGCGGTTGTGTCTGCTTAAAGTATTACAGCGAATTCAAGAATGAAATAGGAACACACGGTTCATACGTTGATCTCTAAATAAGCCTCTTTAGATCAGGGCTGCTCAGGTTCAAGCCAAGTTACACTTACACTAACTTTTTATGCATATGCTTTCAATTGACTGAACAAATGAATTCAAATAATGGTTACATTACCGTTATCCCAACCAAAAATCAAATGAAGAAAATATAAATACTGTAGAAAGTGACTGGCCTGACAATTTAGTCTTAATTTTTTTTTACTATGGCCTCAAAAATGGCAACAACAACAATTACTTGCTGATGTGTCTGCTCTGTATTCACAGTGTGACTGAAGAGTGAATCTCATTTCTAGGCTGGATTATGACTGACAGACTGGAATGAGTGGCACACATCTTATCTTCATTGTGCTGGCGTGGGTGAGCTGCTGACACACTGGATTTTGCAAATGAGCCACTGATACATTCTTAATCGTTTTTTGCTTAATTTGAGTCGGGTTCGTCCGGTTGGACTCGGGAGCAGCAGATAACGGCAAACGGCAGAAAGCCTTAATAGACTTACAGAGTTTTGATCTCAGGGAATTCAAATCCATTAACTTTTACACCGTCTTTCACATCGGCCTCCGATGAGAATCAGGGTGAGGAAGGTTAAAAAAACAATGAATGCAGATGCTCATGACACAATCAGATCACCACAAACACCCTGAATAATTGAATTACAATTAATCTTTGTGATTATGACAATTTTGGCTTCTAAATGAGGGTTGTCATTGTAATTATGTCCATTTTGTGAGGCATTTTAGTGAGTGTGTTTCCCTAGGATGGTTGCACAGTTGCATGCAACTTTTTCTCTAGTTCTTGCAGAAATATAATCAATCTAATCTAATCTGACCAAAAGAATGATATATGTTGGGAACAGCAGGGGAGAATTTATGTAAGCCCCTGAATTTAAATATAATCCGTGCAAAACAAAGAAGGCGCATGAGTGAAATAATAAGGAAGTTTATTTCCTCCTGGAACGGTGCACTGTGCTGGGCGAGAAATGAAACTATTGTTTCCGTTGTCATCGCCATCATTTCACAGGCTTCAAATTAAATCCTCCTCCCTGTTTGGCTCTGCCGTTTAAAGAGAATAAATGGAGGAAAGTTTCACTGAAAAAATAAATGTATTCTTAATTATCCATCCTCGGAGGTCATATGCAAATGCTGTGTTTTTTTCTTTCTTAAAGGAGCCATTTTTTGTAGCATATTCTACACTTTTGTAGCATATTCTAAAAAATCATATTCAGCCACATTAAATCATGCACCTTAAGGTTTCTTGTAGCAAAATGTAATGCAGTTTTGCACGACTATTTTCCAGTCAGATTTAAAAGCTCTATCTTTGTCATTGTTGTTTTTGCTACTGTGCCTTTAAGAAACATCCAAATTTCATACAAAATAGCAAGAACAACTACACTTGGTAATTATATATATATATATATATATATATATATATATATATATATATATATATATATATATATATATATATATATATATATATATATATATGATTTTTGTATAAATCAGAAACTATTGTGATTTTTATTAATATTTTGAATCACTTTAAATTTTAGATGTTCTGGGCTGCATTTCCCAAAAGCACCGTGAGCTTGAAACCAATGGAGTTATGTCGATCGTAACTCCATTGGTTTCAAGCTTACAATGCTTTTAGGATACACAGCCCAGATCAGTTCATTACAATTTCAGTTAAAGTTTTAATCATTTTTATGTGTCCTTTTGCCATTTTTAGTAGGTTTTTTAGGTTCTTGAGTAGTTTTTTGTCAATATATAAATTATATATATATATATTCCAGGAGCGTTGCGTCTGTAGCAGTGCAGCGATCATTTAACTACCGAGTAGCGGACTGCAAACGCGATTTTTTTTATTGCCCGATAAGAGTCTCACGTTAACGCAGCACATTAACACAGATAACGGCCCAACATATATATATTTTATTTTTTTTTTATTTTTTTAAGTAACAGTTTTTTAATGGTTTTAGTTTATAATAAGTCTGATACTTAAATACTGATATTACACCCAATTTTTCGTAGGTATATTCGGTACATCAGTCACTCTAGTACATGCCAAAGATCAAATACTGCATGCTAGATTAAAGAACAAGTATTCAGAGTAAATATTGAGTGACAGCTAGAGGCACGCTTGCAAAGATCACACACAGGTTACTCGAGGTCAGCTTGTTTGTTTGTGTTCTGAATATGGCACTATCACCACGCAAAGAGCGCCATCTCAAATGAAATTTCATTTCCGTCACACACATTCTTCCTGTGCCAATCACCTCCAGAGTCATTCATGCTCTGCCCTGACAGTGCTTGAGTCAGAAGGTAAGTCATTCCAGGAGGAGATGAGGTGAAGAGACAGTCTGATGGTGAGGCATTGCCTTCTGAGTAACAACACAATGTTGGAGAGGTCTTCCGTTCTCTGCTGAATAAAGGACATAGATTAGAGTAGCACAGTCAAACGTGAAGCTAAATCCATTTCTTCAAATACTGCCATTCCTGAGAGCTCCTAGAAAGAGGGTTTCAACCCAGTTAATAACACTGGAGCCCAAAGAATGATGCCTTTAGAGTCACACCAAGTCATGTCACCTTCACTGTAAAAACAGGGGAAAAAATACTTACAAATGCTGAAGGCAGAGATGTTATTTTTGGAAGAACTATGCTATGCCTTCATCGACTGCTTGATAAACATAGTCAAAGTTCACCGTTTTTATAATGACATTTTAATACGGTGGCCTTTGTTGCCCTCAGCTACCTCTCCTGCACTGAATTAATGCCACAGCACTCAAACTCCAAATAAAACCATGAAATTTCAGTTAAAGAATATAAGCGCCGCTATGCTCCTTTCGGCCAGAAATGAGCTGGATTGCATAGCATGGTCCTCTTATGAGGACGTTCCATGCTGAAGCCATTTAAGTGTGACCGAATTTAAAAGGAAACTCCGCTGTGCACGGTCTTCCATTAGGCCGCTTTCGGATTTCCAATAAAGGCTTCTAAATGTTTCAGTATTGGCTGATTCTGGGACATAATCACTGACTTTAATTAAAAGCTGTGAATGTGCATCGACGTGCACACACATTGAGCCTGCGGAAAAGCTATTTAAAAATCCTAATGGAATTCATAATTTTCTTCATTTGTAAACGGCTCCAACAAGGGATGAGCAGCTTTGCGTGAACACTTCATCATTCTGTGTGATTGTTTGACAACAGGCCTCTGCCTTCTGTTAGCTGAATCACCAGCGGACTGCACTGAATGCAGATGCCTGCCCGTGACTGTATGCTTCGTAATAATTAAGAACAGCATGACCAGTTATTAACTGCTCACTGTCACCGAATTGGCAAATCCATCTATGGAATGTAGAACCAAATGTTGAGTTACAGGACTAAAAATCCCAAATTAAAGTTATCTTTCCTCCTGAGTAAAACGGCATTTCCCACTTAACCATTTAAATGTATTAAATTTATTACATTTTATGTGCACTATTTGAAAGAAGTCGCTTATATGCCTATGCATTTACTGGATCGAAAACACAGTCAAACAGATATATTGTGAATTACTGTTAAATTTAAAATAACTTGTTTCCTATTTTGACATATTTTAAATTGTAATTTACTCCTGTGATTGTAAAGCTGAATTTTCAACATCATTAGTCCAGTCCCAGTGTCATGTAATCCTTCAGAATTAAATGCTGATTTATTTAATTTATTTAATTTCGTAATATTTTTGTGAAGTATTTACTGATAAGTAGAATGTTTAACAACAGCATTCATTTTAAATGTAAATCTGTAGTAATTTTTTTTAATAATATCTTTACTGTCACTTTTCATACATTTGATGCAGTCTTGCTTTTTCTTATATAAAAAGTAAATAAAAAATTTAAATAAAAAATATATACAAAATTACATGGATACATACAGCATATATGATATAATTCATATTATATATAAATATACATCCCAATTAAAAAATAAAGCAAATATTTTAATGATTCAGTATTTTTTGTTATTTCATATTTCAAACTATTCCATATTTTTAGTTATTCAATATTTATGAAATATGAATATAATATGAAAATTATGAACATTTAAGATGAAAATTACATGAAATGGCCATTATATTCAGTAGATGGCAGCAGAGGATCACTCATTAGCTCAGTTACTATTTCCTCTCCCTAGTTTTTAAGTCTTTATTATAAAATGACTATTCTAACAAATTTTAGTATTGTACTGAAGTAATATACCAAGTACAGTTAAATAATAATGCATTAAATATTGTGAAATATTTTTACATTTAATTTAAAAACAATGACAAAAATGATTGCCTTGAAATGGACACATCAAATAGAGTGTTTTAAGTTTTATCTTTAACTGTAGAAGCTGCTAAATATATTCTGTTGCAGTTTTGTTACTCTGAATTTACTCTGTATCACTTGCTGCACAGCTCTATTTTCGACATCGGCTTGTCAGATTATATAGTTCGTTCGGCCCAGTGCTACAGTTATTATCGCTGTCGGAACAACTTAGTGGGTTTGCTTGTGTAATTTTTTACACTTGCCTTCATCACTCCTGAAACAGTTTCCTTGGACATTCAATCCTCTTAGACAAACAACAACTTTTCTAAGAGAAATCGAGCAAATGGCTCCTCTTATTGCGCAACTGAGCGAGCTTACTCACGCGAAAACTCCAAATATCAATGAATAACTACACAAACAAATCTCTTATTTACATGGTGTGTATGCTTTTTTCCTCTCTCATTGTAATAGGTCGCTCTGCAAGTGTGTAGAACTCCATAAACTTGTGAAAAAAAAATAGTTCAGAGGGAATTCTAACTAACCTACAGAAAACAACTTTGACTGGCCATTGCTTTCAACAGAGATGTCTGTGATTGGCTATACTCAATGCTACAAAAACACGTTGTAAAAATGAGTGGTGTTGTAATTCGAAACCAGAGCGCCCGCGCAAAAACACACACAATAAGTTGACTACAAGTGAATAGTCAACCCCCCGCCCCACCAACCGAACTTGATCTACACTAATTACACAAATGATTCAATGTTTTGGATTCAAAACAGCGAGTTTCACCAAAGGTGACTAGTTTGCATCCCTGAATTGAATTGTTTATTTTATGTTTTGTTCTTTGATACTACTTTACCATCACTTGATTTCAGTAAACCTTTAGCTTGTGTTGACAGTTTAGTTCACTGCTAACTTGGCTAAAGCAACAAAACTTAACATGCGAGCACAACATTTTTTCCCTTTTCCCCTCTTTTCATTTGTCCCTGAATCCAGTAGAAATCAACAGCTGTATATGAGCAACAGCCTCAAAGACTGACAATGGCAATGGAGTTGGTAGGCTCTGAAAAACCGACCTTACCAATGAGGTGTATGTATTATTTATCATGCATCATCCGGTATCCATTACAAATTCCCTAGCACATCTAATTATGGACAAAAAAACACATCAATAACCCTGACAAGTGACCTTCTTCCATTTGATATCCGAAAGGGAAAATAAATCAAAACCAAATTACAGTGCTATTGCGCTCTCGGGGGACAGCTGGCCCCGTGTGTGTTTATATTGATGCAGTCATTGTCCATGTGAGAGGATGATAAAAGCATCAGGGCCACAGGAGTCCATAAAATATGAAAGAACGCTGTGTACCTCACCCGCATTTATGGAAACACATTCAACAGGCCAAACCACCCAGATTTACCTGTGTGACACTGCAAATGCTGTCAAATTATGTACCTCTAACACAAATTTAAGCGGCGTTCCCTATGACAGCAGTTTTATCGCTGGAGGTCGCTGGGGTGTAGGCGTTGCTGCTGCTGGATGAGCGACTGGCCAAAGCTTTTGAAAACCTGATCACAAATAAGACATACTGAAAGCAAGATGTCATTATGTCAGTTCATTTCCTTGCAGCTAAAATGAATACTCTGCAGGGGGAAGCATTTGTATAAACTGTAGATTGCAGGAGCGCATAATGCATCATATTACGAACAAGATGATTATCAATGCATGAGTCAAATTCACGCAGATTCTTAACAATTTCTGGCTGGCATGTTATTGGTTTTTGTATTATATCCCTGCATGTGGGGAGAGACAAATCATATGGAACAGTGAAATCACTCAGCGACATGAACTTCTCCATCTGGCTAAAGCTCGAATGCAGGATCTCACAGGAGAAGGACCACATCAGCTCAAGTGTCTGCACTCCTATATGTATTCGCCGCACTGCATCACTGCTCATTTGCATAATGTTAATATCTCAAGTTGCTGGGCACCCCCACATAATGTTGCTGACATTTCAAAAATGACGAAATTATTTATTTTTTATTTTTTATCATCAGTGTTAAGGCCCAGTCACACTAAGAACAATAACTATGAAGATAATGATAATGATTACTGTATTAGCATCCACACAGTGCACAATATCATTGTTTATTATAAATGCATGCTGCTGTTTTGTTGTCTTCAGGATAGATTCTGATTGGCTGTAACTGTTTTTATCTTTCATCAGCTGAAAAAAAAAATTGTACTGAAAGTGATCTCAAAAATATAATTCCTCTATGCTGTTATTGTTAAAGTTGTGTGAACTGCGATGATTTCATTTAGAATTATTTTTAAAATAATTCTTTATTGTTATAGTTATGGTCCTTGTTGTGAAAAGGCCTTTAACTTATTTATTCATTTTTAATAAATTAGTTTTTCCATTTAATTTATAATGCTTTTTATTTTTATTTTTTATTTCAGCTTTATTTCAGTCTTAAAATATTTGCAATCATTTTCATTTTAGTTAACTAAAACTATACTTAGTATTAATTTTTAATTTGAACTACAACACAACAGTTTATTTTCTGAATTTAAAAATTTTCAATCATAACAGAAACAAACACTATTATTTAAATGTGCTCTAACTGGTAGAAATCTTTCATTTAATTAATAAAGATAATTTTTCTATAATATAATATTATATAATTAATATATAATAATAATAATGTAATCATAATTGCATTTTTACATTATCACTCAGGGATCACAAACATGGAGCGGATGAGGATGCCACTCAAGCCAGGTTCAATCCTCAGGCTCCTAAAGGAGCACTAAAGCTCAATGTATCTGCAGTGTGTGCACTATAGGTCACAGCTCCAATACCACCGGCTTCACTTCTGGGTGGTAGGCTATAACACAAAATCAAATTTCCTAGAATCTGTGACTGGTCGTCTATCCTTGTTTGGAATGACTATTTTCTTTCTAACTGTGTGAGAATCTCTTGAAGAATCTGACTGTTACTTGAAATTCAGTAGATGTTTTAAAACTTGCACCTTTTGTGCTGTGAGGTCAGGTCCTTCCCACTTTGCAACCACCATCTGTGCACTTGATTTGAACACAGACAGATACTATAAAAAGTGATATATTCCTAAATCTATTCCTTCTGACTCTCTAAAACCCATTTCCCAAGTCTGTCAGGTATTCATATTGAAAAACGAGCTTGATGAAGAATTTCACAGTCCCAGATGAAGCTGCAGAACATATCAGCGAGGATTCGCAGAGGATTGTGAAGAGTATTGCGATTGAAAGTCAGGGCCGCTGTGAATCCTGATAACCTAGTGGGCTTTGCTTGCGCTGACAGCACAGATGTTGGTCAGATCTGGTAGTCGGGCTAAAACGAAAATGCACTTTGTGCTTTAAATTATATGAAATGTTCTCCCTTTCAGGCCATCCAGGCTGTAGATGAGTTTGTTTCTTCATCAGAACATTTGGATGTGATCAGAATAAGAGTTTAAACAACTGATTAATAAAAAGAAAATAAAACACACATCAATAATCCACATGTAAGTAAAACACAAGCTTCATGTTTATTAATCATAAATACATTTTAACTTTTAACCAGCTAAAGTACGTCTTCTATCTGTAATATTGCTTACTCCAATAAAAAAGTTGTCTCATCTGAATCAGGAAAGAAAAATGCACATACTGTATAAAGCACCATTTACAGGACATGGACTTGTTCCACTGGAAAAAGTGTTATGGATTATGGACTAGTATTCTGGCCTGAAGAGACAGTCTTAGTGATGGACTTGGTTTTTAACAAACATGCTTTTCACTTCACAAGATGTTAATGGACTGGTGTTGTATGGATTGCTTGTAGATTATTGTGATGTTTTTATCAGTTGGTTGGACTCTCATTTTAATGGTTCTATGATGACAGCAGAAGATCCTTTGGTGAAACACACTCATCTACAACTTGGATCGCCTGAAGGTGAGAACATTTTCAGAAACATTTCTGAAATATTCCTTGTTGCTTTACTTGAAACATCGAGTTGAATGCTTTTTAAGTCCTGGACACTGTACATACTTCTAAAAATCCTAAATGATCTCCAAGATGGGAATCTGATGCACTATTCAAATTGTGCACAGAACATACTTTTGGGAGAGTGTTTGCAGAATTTGCAGAATTCCTTCACAGCACTGGGCACTAAAACAACATCGCCAGTGTACAAATAAACAGTACTAATCACTGGCACAGTTCATTCCTAGTCAGTTCTGCCCATGGTTTCTCTTTTTCCAAGCGTCTGACTTAAAATCATACATCTTTCAACAGCGTTCACCATTATTAGCGTTTCTCTCACTCCAGCCCGGTACTTTTTTCTCTAGTGATCTTTCATGTAGTGCATGGCCCTGGGTAACAAAACTTGTAGAGAGATTAATTAGTTTGAATGAATCAGTGGGTAAAGGAGTTCAGAGACTTCACCCCACACAAAATACATTCAGCTTTCAAGGCAGGAGCGGACAGGGAAAAGACTAAGACAGCAAGAGTTATACACTAATTGTCTTGTTTGCACCACTTGTATTCAAATATCATTATTTTAAGTTCTTATAAAAAAAAAAAAAAAAAAGCACATCGAATTGTACTAACTGGTTATGAAAATGTTGTCCATTCAAACTGCCATTTTTTTGTCAATTGATCTTGAATGTTCATCAGGTCCCATTCTCATGTTCTGAAAGGTCTTTCAATCCATGAAAGTAATAATTATTGCACTGCCAAAAGAGCTTAATATTCAGTTTTAAGTAGTCTGGTTTTTAATAG